>NW_009201164.1:0-16862 GCF_000690835.1 Fulmarus glacialis
GATTCTATGATTCTATGATTCTAACTGTTAGAATAAATAACCAGCCACAGCTTTGTCCCCGAGGTATTTCGTAGAGGTTTAAGACTATTTAGATGAATTGCAACAAAACAGTATTCATCATTAACACAATGAAAAACAAAGTCTGTGGCTCTACTGAAGAGTATGGATACTTGGGGTGCTAGGAAGGAAAGGAGAGAACACTCCATTCCAAAGCAGAATTAAAAGAAAATTCAACAGAGAGGCAGAAGGTGCATTTGGATTATCTACTGTAGATTCCTAACTCAGGTGGCACCTAATTAGTACATATGTGATCCAGAACAGGAGTTCACAGGCACACTTCACAGCCGTTGGAAAGCAAATCAGACAACTGCTATTTACTACCCTCTCCATGGAGCTCCTATGTGTTAAAGGTACATTCTTAATCTTCTAAGTGAGTTAATACAAGATATTAGGCATAGGGATGTGGTTTGAGGGATGTGTTTGAATGGGGCATAACTCAGTGTAGCAATAAGTACCTTGGGGCCTTTGCAATTCCAAGGGTATGAGTTCACATCTGAGTTTGCAAAAGCAACAGAACTGAAACAAACCCTGTCTTTTTTTTTTTTTTTTTAATAACAACTATTACTGCCTCTGTCTGCAAGGGGACCTGGGATAGAGCCATTCTCCATCTCTGGGCTATTGCACAGAAAAGGAATGCAAGGAATGCAAGAGCTGTGCTGCTACAGACATAACTTGAGTGAGCAATCCACTCCTAAGGACACTCCCTTGGGAGTCACGGATCCCTCAGTTTAGCCTTTATATTCACTGTAGTTTTATGCATTTATCCAAAGATTGTAATACAAAATACATAACTTATCCTTCAAGTAAGAACTAGAGTCCAAAACTCCATCTCTTCCTCACTACCCAGGAAAAAATGTTATAAGGAAAGCAAATAATTGCTTTGGACAAACTACTGCAACAGTTTGGACAAGCTACTGCCACCAAAATTTGTTTTAAAGCAAACAAATAGAAGACTGGGGAACATCCGTGAACAAAGGACTTAGACCTACAGGATGGGAGATGCTGTTCTGTGAGACAAAGACCCAAGGAAGGGTTCAAATTCATTATAATCTGGCCACTTTTGTGGCACATTTATCAGTCAGGTAGAAAAACATAACCTTGGAACCCAGATCTCTAACGGTTCTGCCATGAAGGCACGGGTGGGATTATGAAGGAATGTAGTTACCTGAGTAAATAAGAGTGGCTTGGTTAAGAACACTGAGAAAAAGCCTTTGGTTACAGGGACTGCCAGCACCACATTTTCTGTTTAGCAGGCTCCTGAAAGTTAGGAGGAACTTTCACATCCTTACATGCTTTGAAGTCTCTGTCCTTTTTTTCACCCCCCTCCCTAAAGACACATGCTGTCTAATCCTCCTTCCTCTTTGGAATAATGATCTCCCAAAACTAGATGCCCACGCAGGTACAAGCAGATTGGAAGAAGCTAGATTTCACGTGCTGCCATAAGAGGCATTCTCTTCCACCGCTAATCTCACATTAGCCACATCAAACTGGGGGAAACCCATTAATTCCTATTCTCTTAGCTAAATTTTGGGATCACCGCTTGGATTGCTTGACACAGACAATCACTGCAATCTGAGCTGGCAGTTCTGAACTGTAGCTAAAAAGAGGGAGTGAGAAAGGAGGTGTTATGTACAAATAAGAAATTACTTTGCCTCTATATACAGCATTTACAAAATTTCTACATGAATATATTCTCTATAGTTCTCATAGGTTTTGAAAAAATGGAGAGACTTCTTAGGACAGCTATCAGAAAACCAGTCTTACAGTGTGAGCCTTAAAGAGTACAATATATCCAATTCACCAGAACAAAAGTTGAAAGGTGCTTTGACTACTACATTTAAAATGCTAGTAGTCATAGGGGTATTAAAATTGTGATAGTCTAAAGATACGGAAGATGCAATATTTGCAGACCAAGGCAATAACTTCATTAGGCCAGGTGGCACAGCCAGAAAAGGTGCACAAGCTTCTATGTGCATAGACTTTTCAACAGGTCACTGGAAATAATCAGTTTTTCATAGACACTTGTTCAGAAAACATATCTGAAAAAGAGAGACTTTTCAGTCTTTCTGACAAAGGCATAGCAAAAGGAAGACTGGCAGCTGAAATTAGACAAATTCAACCTTTCCACAACATTGCAATTTCCTAGCACTAAGGGTAATTAAATATTGGAACGGCTTACCAGGGGAGCTGGTGGACTCGCCATTGCTTGGAGCTTTAGGACGAGATTAGATATCATTGTAAAAGAGATGCTTTAATCCAGCTTCTGGAAGTTCTCAACATGCCCATAACACTTGCAGCTCTGCATTAAGACAATGACTATAATCAAATCTCATACTTTAGGGTTTCAGCTGATCAACTGCAAGGGTTATAAAGAATTTCTTTTTCCTTTCACATAAAAACCAGACAGATACTTTGGTGTGGTTCATATCCTGATCTGTCTCTGAAGTAGCAGAGATTGCCCACATCTACAGAAAACACAGGGGAAGCTGATGCAGCGGCCGGTGGCGGTAGGAAAAGTACTGTTTCTTAGCCTGAAATTCACCAACCAGTCATAATCTAACATGAGCTTACTTTGAAGTTGAAGCCACCCGGATGCAAACCACCTCTGATCTGGGAACTGTGTGATTAGGTCAGTGCAGAACCAGGTTTGATCTGTGTGCCCAGCTAAGGGCCTGGCACTAGCACCCACTCAGCATTGCACTAACACAGTTACGTGACTTTTGGAAAGGAGCTGTTTCATGCTCTGCTGCTGCAGAGCACTGGCAAAGGGTCAAATGAAAAACTATTGGATCACCACACCCTCAGAGGCCTTGTTAATGAATCTTGCTGGATTGGCTCAAAGGGAGCATTTTTCCCAAAGTGAGATAAGTAGAAATCTCATTTGAGTGTTTTATATTTGTTCAGTGTGAGATCCAAATCACCTGCTCATACACTAAGATCATCTGGACATGTCTCATCTAATTAACTAATTGCTATTGAAGAAGCATAAGTAACACCTTGATCCTTTCTGTCTCCTGAAAATTAACATGCTTTAGCCTAACTAGAGTTATCATGTTTACACACAGGTATCAGGATGGATTTAGTGTCTTGTGTTTTCCAGTATAACTAGATACATAAGCATCCCTTTTGGTGTTTAATTTAGCTATATCTGTAACTACACAATCTGCACTATTTTAGCAGAATACTGTCATGACTTAATTATCAATGCAAGTAGAGCTGAAGACAAGACAGGACATTCTACTGCTTTTACAGTTTTGTGTGAAAAGTGTATGTCTCAAATCTGTCAAATAAAGTATAAAATGAGAAATGGTTCCTCTAGCAATTTCTGTGAGCTGCACAGTGGCATGTCCATACTGTGAGTCTCCTAATAAAGATCTATTTAAGTCAAGTCCATGTTTCCAGATTTTTATTCTTTTCAGCTACCTATACTATTCTCCTACATCCCTTTGACAGTGAGTTAGATTCAAAGATATTTCTGTCTGTGCTAAATAATGGGCCATTTGATGGAGTTGTGCACAGCTACACCTGGAACGTAACGCAGGCATATAATTCACCTGACCTGCATTTCAGGACATTTTCCATGCAGAATAAAGATGGTTTCTCTTTACCATGATTCTGAAGCATTTATACCAATATAAGGCTCTGTTTTCAGAATCAGTCATTATCTTTATGTTAAGATTGTCATATTTCAAAGTAGGAATGGGACACACATGGTAGCACTATCTAATAACACAAAATATTAATGTAAAAACAAAAGCAGATGTAATTTTTAAAAAAGAGGCGAAAAAAAAAAGATACACCGACACTGCTTGCCTCAATGTCTGTCTTGGTGACACATGCATATATTTGACAGCAATTGTGAAGATCATATTCACAAGATGGCCCTATTAAGCAGTACATTATTGCATGAGTATTCTTACTCAAACCAAACCAGACTACTCAGAATAAAAGTCTCCTCGTCTGGGATGAAAATGGCAAAATCTGCACTTACAGTCTTCTGACTTCTCAAACAGGCCTGCCTTGATCTGCTGCTGTATTTGAGTACAAATAGCTCTAACAGACTCTATACCTGGATCTGCTCCACACTGCACACAAATTTCATGATAATGAACTTCTAATCTTTTTTTGATCATTTGTTTTACTGAGATTATTATAGCCTAACTAATGCAAAAAAAAAAACCTCAGATAAATCTACTGTCCCACGATTTTTAAAGAATACTCTTTTAAACAAAAACCGAAGGAGGAATATTATATTATGCAATAGACGCATTAGAAGCCAATTACATAATAAAGACTAATATTTCTCTAATGATAAACATCATCACAAATTTTGACTAAATCTCTTTGGGATACAAAAGTTACGCCTTAGTTTTCACCTGTTCATGTAAAGGATTATTCAAGAGAATTTTAAGTACCGGAAGCACCTGCACATTTGCAGCAGAGAAGATATTTACCTTATCTCACAGAGCGCTCACTTATATTCCTCCTGTGCCAAAATTTTTACCCGAGTAACACAGGAGTTCACATGATCACTGAGCATCAAATTCTCTGCTCTTGTATTTCTGCTAAAAAATTCCCAGCTCAAAATGTTTGAATTGTTAAGTAATTACAGTTGTAAGATTCTAAAATTTTTAATTGAGTGGAACTATTTTTAAAGTTAATTTCCACACAACATAAAAAAATGAATTTGTGCAGCAGAAGTTAGAGAACTAACATAATTGTGTTCTCATCCTTTCTTGACTCTCTACTGAAAATGATGTTCTTACTGTTCAAACTCTCTTTCCTATACAATTCTAGTAAGAGAACTGGAAACTCAGTCTTGTATTTCTTGAATCTTATCTTTCCTTAAACACTACCAGGTGCTTTTTTTTTTTTAACCCGGTGCTTCCTTACAGAATCACGTGCAAGTTTGAATTAACTTAAAATCTTTTCATTAGGATTTGGTATTTTAGATTAATGCTTCTCCCCCCTTGGTTTGTTTAATATTAAAGATACTGCAGTTAACATTTAAAGCAGATTTTCAATTCTAGTCTTTAAACTAGTGCATGTAATAGTTACCTCTTTTTCATTTACCTGAAATTTAAAAAAACCCTAACAGTACAACTTTGACATGTAATGAAATGCTGTCATAAGCACACCAATTAAATTTTAACAGCCACCACCCACCCCCCCCGAAAAAAAACCCAATAAACTCAGTACAAAACAAACAAATAACATAATCTAATCTAACTGTCCACTTTACCTGGAAATGCATGCCCTGTTAGAGAATCCAAATCTGAAATTAAAACAGTGAAAAAATAATCTTTAACACTAATTTAATATTAAAAAAAACAAAAAATTAAAACCAAACCTCGCATCAAATATCACATTATCACCAACATCAAATTTTAATCATACATATATGAAAAGCAAAAATAGAACACTTAGCATTACATTATGGAGTTTTTCCTCTCCATAGTTTTGTAAAGATGTAAAATAGGATCTAAAGATGAAAGTCTTGAACACTATGAGACGTTAATTTACTTTACTGTTTAAGACAGACATACCACAATTAAATAGGAATTTTACAATATTTTTTAATGAACCTCTGCCTTCAGAAGCTTGTATCTTGAGTATAAGCATTTGTTCTGAGGTTGTACATAAGAAAAATCTGCAGAATGCTTTTTAGATTATACCTTTTTAAGAGGAAGATTTTCTTTCTTGATCATAACAAATAACAGAATTAGCTGTTCTAAAAAAAGAAGAGAGTTGGAAGTACTCCTGCTGACACAGAAAAGCATAAATTAGGGCTTCACTGTTCAACTCCCATCTGAAGAGAGAGCAGGAAGGCACACCAGTGGCACTGGTGGCACCAGAATGACCCCTCCCCAACTTGCACTGGCACCAGAATTCAGAATTTCATCTTTGAAGTGCTTTGCCCCACCTCTGGAAAGTCCGTGTTCTTAACAGACATATTTAGTAACTTTGAGGAGTTATACTCAGAGATTCACTTGTAAATCTATAGCCAGAACTAAAAGAGTAGTTAGCTCTGATAAAATATGGTCACAATATCAGCTAGGATCGTTATTGCATTACCAAAGTGTAAGGCTAATTCTCAGACATACATGGCCAAAAAAACCCTTCATACATAGCGTCCTGTCATGCAAGAAAATGATGTGAGCACATTAGGAAAACAAGTCCTGTTGCTAGGAGCAGTCCACCAATTCCCAATTAGCTCACCAAGATAGCATGTGCCACCCTCAGACTGTCCTCCTTCCCATCATCTCACAAGTGGGATGGCAGAAGGGTGCAGTAGCTATGTTCTCTTGGAAAAGCACAACAGGCAGATCAATTTACCCTAACACGTGCACACATGAGTTCACTTGGTATTTATAGGAATTGAATGTATCTATTAGCAGTGCCTGGAAAATGGTAGCTGGGCAATCTAGGCACTTTACCAGAAATTTCTAGTACCATTTTTAAACTACTTAATCTTAAAAAAAGATTTTGTTTCCTGATTGCAACAATCAGGAAGGTACAAGATTCTAGGTTAATGGTTTAGGCCACAGAAATCCTGAACTTCTTGTAATACAGTAACATTCTAAAAATTATTAAGAAAATATTTATCAATGAACTCCTGGATATACAACTTCTCCTACTGGAATACAGGATAAAAGTGTGCTTGGCTTTAATACTTTATAACTGTTTAAATGAGATAAATTTCCTGAGGACTGAGAACATGCTTAATGTTGTAAGTGAACACGGGAGAAAAACAACCCAAAATGTGATAAATGTACTAGAGAGAATTGCTTTCTGAAATTCAAGATAGTGAACACAATACATTACCTAACACTTCCAGTATGTGGGATCTCAAGCTTTATCATGCCAAACTTTATCAAAAACTACAGCAGAAAGAAAAACTAATCTCAGCATTTTTCCTTCCAGAGCCTGAGAGACAAAAGAATGCTGTTGCCCCCTAGGATCCCATAAAAACCCCACCAAAACCAGATTATGCATAAATGGAGTATCTACCTATGCAGTGACTGCTCTCTGAAAGCACAGAGGCTGGATGCTGCCATCATGCAAATATCTGGATCATCCCAAAAAAACGTGTAATACTTGAATTGCCCAAACTGCTATCACTGTGCACATGCTGTGGCTGCACATCCTGCCACAGCAATAATGTGTTTGAAAACATCTGCTCTACGTCATTTTATTGATGAAAGTATCCTGACGCAAAACCTTAAAATCCAAGAAAAAGAATAAGGGAAAAAATAAAAAGGCTTCTTCCTATAGCAGTGGAACAATATCTACTCAGACACTGGGATTTAAAAGAAAAATAACAATAACCCAAACCAAAAAAGTGGGACTTGTTTCTGAAAAGTGCATGTACATATTGTGACTTGCAGCAGAAATCACTGTAAAAATGCTATTCTGAAACGAATGCAGGTAACTTAATGCAAATTGATTGGGCACTTGTCCCAGCATAAAACAGCACTACTTTGTAATACTCCATGTTAAGCTAGTGATGTAAATTGTGGATGTGTTTTTTTTCTTGCAAGTCGACCTACACTAACTGAAAACAAGGTAGTTTGTCACCCGAGCACGTGTCCTGTGTGAACTGTTAAATAAAATCAGACACACTTCGCCAGCTGAAACCAGAAGAGTTTATGGCATATTGAACCCACAAATCATGATCCACATGCCCCAATTCCATCATTACATTTCACAAAGAATGATATAAGCTGACACTGCATAGGCAGACAATGTAAAGTTTCCCGTATAAAGATAAATACAGTGTGCAGCATTTCCCTGCTAGACTTCAATACGTGCAATTACTGCTAGTATAATGGAACGAAACCTTTGCCGTGACTGAAACAACCGGGGTATTCAATCTCTGCCATAAGATTTCTTCTACTCTTCTATGGACTCCAAGGACAGGAGAAAAATCAACATTTCCTGTTATTGTTCAGAAGACTTTGCAGTTTCTTGGTCTGATTTTCAATTAAGTAAGCCTGGTCAGGTGGAATCCAATTTTCCTCCATTCCATTTATTTAATGAATTGCCCTGATTTGGCACCATTCACTTTTATTTTCACACATAAGACTTTCTAAGCAAAGAGCAGGAATATGAGATGAAAGTGGAGTACATACAAATGAAACGCATTTCCATCCCCTTCTTAAGGCAAATTAGCTAGCATGTCCACAGGAGCAATTAGCAATTAATTATATTCATGCAATCCATACCTGATTCATATTATAAGTCATTGATTTAAGTGGAAAAAGCAGTGATTTGATGATCAAGCTGACTTCCAGTTATATTGCATAGCATGATTTTTAAAGAGGGAAAGAAAGCAGGCAGTATCTTTGGTACGCCACATTCATTTCATTAGCTCAATGCAAAACAGACGTTGGAGATGGTACAAGCTTTTCATGCCAATAAGCTAATTGTTTTATTCCTAGCGCTGATTAGCAAAGATGGAGTCCTGTCTATATCTTGCCTCCAGGGCCCTGTTCCTCCTATTTCAAAACCAGTGTACACTGCACAATCCAGTACACAACCTTTGACTTCCACTCGCATGGTACTCCTAGTGCTGTGCTTACAGTAAAATATCTAAGCACAGTATAGCTGCCAATGATATGTGTTGAC
This sequence comes from Fulmarus glacialis, assembly GCF_000690835.1. Classification (NCBI taxonomy): domain Eukaryota; kingdom Metazoa; phylum Chordata; class Aves; order Procellariiformes; family Procellariidae; genus Fulmarus; species Fulmarus glacialis. The sequence goes on from NW_009201164.1 coordinate 8,689, forward strand.
AGAGTACCGGTGCCAAATGAATGGAAGGGATGATTTTTACAGTGCATGGGAAAACATATTTAAGGTGCAGAGCACATTTAAGTCATTTAACTTTAAGGGTTTTCCATGGCATTGTCAGCGAGATGATGAAATACCAAACCATCTCTGGGAGCTGACGCCTGCTTAGAAAGGTTAGGAGAAGCTAAATGAATGCTAAATCATGCTCTTTTGAAAACACAAGATTTCTTCCTGCTTCTAAGTGCTTAATAGATATTGCCAGCAGGAAATGAGTGTCTCCGCTTTGCTAAACTTCCACAGTTAGACGCAATCTTATTTCACTAAAAGCCCATAACTGGGCAGCAGACCTCAAGAGCCATTCTGGATGTGCACAACACCTGGACCGTGAATTCTGCAAAGCTCATGTCTTCTTTAAACAAGAAGAGAGGAGTGAGGTTCAGCCCCTCATAAAATTGGGAATATGAAAGGAGACAAATAAAAAGGCTGGTCTCAAAGAAGAAAGTAAAGAGCTGACAGACAGCTGCAGTGGCTGAAGATGTGAGATGTCTTGCATTAACCAGAAATTACAACTGTAGCTTTGACAATCAGGTCAGTGAAAACTATTGGCATATAACTCCTGGATTTGGATTGTGAGTTTGGCCGTACCCAGGTTTGGGATTTAATTTGGTACTACCCAAAACTAAAGCCAGAGGCTAAACTAGAAGTAGGTAAGCAGTTCTTTGCATTAGCCTCTGAAGGGGCAAAGATTCCTTCAGCTTCGGAAATGATGTGCATTAGTCACTAAAAAGCTGCTTTTGCAGTAGGGGCAACTCTTACACAGTCCTGTTGCCTAGACTTGGGCCTGCACTATTTATCATTATCCTGCCACTGTGTCCCTAACCAACTGCAATAAAACTGTTTTCAGGATCTTTCTTATTTTCATTGATATATTTGCCACCAATTCTGTTAACAGCACAATTATCATTTTGATGGGAATGTAAGCTTTTTCCGTGAGAATTTCCCCAATGAGAAGAAAAAAAGAGTTAGTGTAAAGATTGCACTCAGGAATTCATAATAGTACAATCACCATCTTACAAACCCACTGATCACTTGCACTGGTTGTTGGAACTTATTTTTATTCTTGGAGATAATTCGAAGAAAAAAAATAAATAGCTGAACAGTTAGTTATGAAGACTTAACAATATGACATTATAAATCCTATTTATTTCTCTGATTCAACTTGATACCATCAATCTGTTGATAAAAAATTGCATCATATTGAGACAGGTAGATCATATCTACAGTGTCACCAGGGTTTCATTTTGCTAGCTTTCTTTTCGGTGATATTAAGAGTGGGATTCAAATTTACTTTTTTCAGTAGAGGTGTCTACATGTGAGCAAGGTGTCTGAGCTTCCATTAGCTCCAATGAAGAAGTAGTTGAAATTGAATCAAAAAGTAGAAATCAAAATTGGTCAGATGAATAGTTAGAACAGCTCTTTCCATTGACAAGATCTCTAATAACTACAGTGGGAGCTTAGACAGCTACCTACATAACCTATAGTGTAGGTATTTGGAGCTGAATCTCACCACGAGATCTTAAGGAAAATAATCTACATACATGGATGTGGATCTGAGACAGCCACAAGAATAATATGGGAATGTTTAGGCATGGAATATTAGCTGTTTTGGGGTTGGTAAATCTGATAGCCTCGGATCTCTGAAATGGCTAGTTAAAATAAGTCCTACACAAAAATAAACTTTGTCCTGTCAGCCTCTAGTGCAAAAACTCGCTAGTCATTTTCTCCACTCTATTAAACCATAGGACAATTATACAGGATGATGCTTGCAGCCTTATATTTTGCCTTCTGATTTAATGTTATTCCAGCAAGAACTTGGACATTGGGCACAAACTGAAACAACGAAGGCTCCACCTGAACACCAGGAAACACTTTTTTTTTTATGATGAGAGTGACTGAGCACTGGCACAGGTTGCCCAGGGAGGTTGTGGAGTCTCCTTCCCTGGAGATATTCAAAAGCCATCTGGACTTGGTCCTGGAGCACCCTGCTCTAGGTGGCCCTGCTTGAGCAGGGGGGTTGGACTAGATGACCTCCAGATGTGCCTTCCAACCTCAACCATTCTGTGGTTCTGTGAGATAATACCAACTGTTGAAACAACCCAAAGGCTGCATATGTCTGCAGTGTTGACATACCAGGAGAAAGAAACACATTTTTCCTGATGAAGGGGTTGAATTGAGGGAGACAGATCACAAAAATATTGATTAGGAGAGCTTTTATTAATAAGGCTGCTCTTATTAATAGAATCCATCTGTTACTATTAATAGCTGGTAACCATTCACACTGCTCATGCATGTCTTTGCTCACACAGCTCACTCTTGCACTTGCACGCTCACTCCCAGTTACCCACCAGTGCACTGCTGGGAGGCCAACCCCAGCTGCTTGCGCAGGGTCGTAACAGCACACGGGCTCTTAGGTGGGCGTCCAGAAAGTCTCTCAAAAGGTCCTTCATTTCATCAGGTGTATATGTAATCCTGCAGCCTGGCCGCATGTAGCAGCAGCACCCTCTTGAATGTGGTCCCATTTACACAACCAGCTGTGGATGCCAGTGTGGGCAGGTGGCCAGGTGCAGCCAACTTTTGGTGCCCCAAGATTATCAGTTCTTGCAGAGCCAGCCAGACTGTCAATCTCAGGCGCTTATCAGTGCCTGGGAGACTGCTGCACGCTGTTCTCCGCAGCCTGCTGTATCCTCATAACTTTCCCCATCCATACACCTAGGTACCTACAGAAATCACTCACACAAGCTCACACAGAAGGCACTTTTATGTAATGCAGCCTCTTGCCTGCTACGTGATATACTTTAGCAGAAGAAGCTAGTGGGAGACCTAAAATCCTGTTATCCCAGATGCAAATTTATCCTTCCCATATTAGTTGTGATAATCACAAGAGCTGGTAATACTACCAAATATACATTTTCCTTAAAAGATTCTGTTCAAAACAACATGATAAAGGATGAAACTATACTTCCAGATTTACTAAAGCGTCTTTTTAAAACAAAAAACTCTCTTAAGATACAGTCAACTTTTTGGTATCCCCTTCCCTTGGATAGCAAATATTAATTAAATGTATTGTCCTTAGTTGCCTTAGAATAATTTCATTCCTCTGTTCCTGAAGCTGTATTTATTAGGGCTTTTGGGTTAAAATGTCACCACCCTCTATACAGAATAAAAGTTCATATTATTTTCCAAAAAAAATTTATAAAAACTTTAGATTATGTAAAAAAATACTTTGGATATTGGACAGAGTTGATTGTAAACACATCCTCCAGGTCTAGTTTGACTTGTCTGAGCTCCTTTAGTAGGTCCATAGTGGGTAACATACTTCAGAGTAGAAAAAACTGGGATCTACTGACCCTGACCAGCTTAACTAGGTCATGGTCTGCTTCTCTTCCTCCACAACTTATGTTTTCCTCATTTCTTTACTCTGTCTCACTTTAAAAAAACTGAAGAAAAACAACAACCAATTAAAAATAAAAAACCCCAAACCAGTTTCCTTACATTTTGAAAGCCATCATTAATCCATTTTCTCCTTCTGCTGATCTCAAGCAAGCTGCCTACTTCATACTTCCTAGTATAATCACGGCCTCAGGGGTGGTTTATCCAAACTCAATACAGTGTTTTAAAATAACATCTTAAAATATGTTGTAGAACCTACAGCTGCATACAGCCATCTCAAGATCAGAACATTAATGCTTTCCAAAGTGGCTCTCATCAGGAAACTTAAAGCACATTATGGCTGAAATCCCAGCCCGGGTTTCCTGCAGTGATGGATGCTGCGCTGACAAGAGCAGCAGCACCCACTCTACTCGAGTGCAAAGAGACTTTATTTAGGCAGCATTCACTAGCACTTTGATAGCAGTGATGGAGGGCACCTATCATCAGTGGTAGGTGTACTGTAATTTGGAACCCCCTGCAGCTCACCACAGCCTTACTGCCCCGTGTTGAGCCAGGATTTCCCAGAGGACTACCACAGGCGTGCTCTCCTCACCACATGTAATAACGCTTCCCAACGCTTTGTGGAAGGCACACTGTATCTACAAACACACTGTAACTGGGAGTGTTACAGCTCCTAAATCCAACTCAAGTTCAGTGTGTACATACGTAAAACAAACTCAGACAAACAAATGAAAAAGTTTCTCAGAAATATCAGTACAAACATTATTCATACTTTCCCCGGTGACTTCCACTTGTGCAGCTGGTTTAGCCATGAAAGAGGTGAAAGAACTAATTTCCTAATTACTTTAGTACTTCAACTTCTTAGCTTGTCCACAAACATTTTCAATCTCAGGAGCACTTTTAAAATGATGGATGGCTGATCATTGAACAAGCAACAGCTTACATCTAAAACTTTCTAGAAAGTTTTAGTTCTAACTGATTTTTTTTAAGGACATTTATAAATTTATTCCAGTCCTACCAGAACTAAAGCCTGCATATATCCAGGATCTGTGGAGCTGTGGTTAGTACAGTACTATTCTTGAGCTAATAACATAAAGCCTTAACTTTGGGTCAGAGCTGATTTCTATCCTGCTAGCTCAAAAGGCATGTATAACTCTTTCCTCTCTGTCTGAAAAAGACCATACAGAAACAACACAGTTTCCAAACTGAGGACATGGCTAACACAGACAGCCATGGGCTATTTATACTTATTTAACGTCTGAAAAATTGTTATTTGTAGGTAGAGTTTCAATATCTGACAGCAAATAGCTGGTAGAGTTTTGAGTCTAGGTGAATCTGACCTATGCATTCAATCACACTCTCTTCCCATATGAAAAGTTAAAACTTAGATTTATTTTGCATTAACGTGGAGCATACGCATTCCATGACTCAGGAGAAGCAATGACATAATACACATCATGATATGGTGATATCATGACTCAGAAATATCAAGATATCAAACTTTCCACAAAATAGATGAAGGAAAAATGTGCTAAATAAAAGTCAACCTGTTTATGTAATGCAGAGACATTTGTGAAATCTTCTGATTAAATTCTGGAGGTAGGCACTGGGCAAGTGAGGCGTCTCAAACAGAGCTTTAATAACACTATACCAAAAACAAAATAAAATTTAAAAAAAAAGAAAAAAATCAGTTTCCTGAAAAGTGAACTGCAAAATAACATACCTGCTCAGTTTTATTGCAGTCCCTTTCTAAACCTGCTTTCTGCATGAGAAAGGCAAGAAATCCTGTGAAATTCAACTGTTCCACTTTTCATTGCTATTCAAGTCAAACATTATGACATGCCTTTTGGAAGGGGGTTCTCCATGTTGTCAGATTCTTTCAGCTTATCCCATTCTTTCTCTTGTTCTGGAAATGCCTCTTCTCTCACATTTCCCCTGTTTTTTAGTGACTTTGCTTTTTCCTTGAAGTTTATATAGATATAAGCTCTTGAATCAGCAAAACAAAAGATTATCTAAACAAAAGATTTTTTTTTCTCATTTTCACCTCAGCATCAACTTCCCTTCCTCTAACTCATGTCAGATTGCTTTCAGGTTTGTGCTCAGCTTGGTCTGGTTTTTCGTATATCATTCATTATCTTCTGCTGGCCAAGCCACAGTATTTTTTCATATTCATTCTCCTGTCTTTTTTTCCTTTTATCAGATAAAACTGAGCACTTATTATTAAGCAATCTTTCAAGCCTTTGATGCCCTGCCTGGTTTCAGAGAGACTAAATAACTATGTTTATACATTGACATGTAAAGTACCACGTCAAGCTTTATATGACAAAGCTGACTCAGTGACTCACTAAATATTAGGACAATTCCTGCTATACTAAACAAGCTGAGTCTTCTAAGTGCATTAGATTTGCAAAAGCTAATGGGGGAAAAAAAAAAGCATCTACTTAAGTAATTAAAGGGAAAAAAAAAAATCATTAGAAGTGCAGGCAATGAAGCATTTCCGTGAGGCAAGCCCAGGAGTTTGCTAACAGATAATGCCTTTCCAGAAGGAAAAGTTAGAAGAGATTTGGCATAGCCTACACATACATTTTGTAATCTCCAAAACTGGTATACAAGAGAGACTGATTAGGGCTAGAGGAATGTAGCACTTCTACATCCCAGAAGATATACAAAGGAGAAAAAAAGAAGTTGTTAAATATTAATTTAAACCAAACCAAACCAAAACCACCTACAAACTGACTTTCTACATGAAAGGCAAATATACTTCCAGTATAAGGACTAAAAAACTTAAGAAGGGCTGAAAGTGAAAGCATGATAAATTTGCTACAAATGGCACTGGACTTAAAACAGAATTCAAGAACTACACTACTGAAACTACACAAATGTAAGCAATGTTATTTGGTATTAATTGTGCTTCCAAGGTATTTCAAATAATAATTGCACAGACGTCTCAGGACTTTTAAATCATTGAAGCTAAAATGGGTCATTTTGTCACTTAACATGAGTACTGTGTAGGAGGTTTAAAGTTTATGTCAGGTCAACAAATACTTGGACTCTATTTGTTTGAGAAAAATATCCTTTTTGGGGACCAGCTGTATCACATACACATGGATGAAATCAGCTTCCATTGCAAAATGTTTCTTTAGCTTTCATGTGGATCTTAGTTCAGAAAACTAGTGTTCTCTGACAACTGCTCTGTGCAGTCTGAAAATGAAGACAGGTTTTTCTTAATATTTTGAAGATAATTAGTCGACATAGACGCTAAAACATTATGCTACAATAAAATGGTGACTCCTATTTTGTTTTTACTTTCTCATTACTGGTCACGGCGTCTTCAAACTTTATGTTTAGTTAAACCTTTTCAAGCCTGTGGCAATATCTGAAGAGACTGTGTTAAAATTAATTAAATCTTTGAAAACGTTTAGACACAGTCCTGCTTTTATTGAGTTTTCTCAAGAGTGACGTCAATGAGAAGAGCAGCAGGTGCAGGTTTTCCTTCTGATCTATCATATCACAGTACTCAGGATACAGATGGATTCCGGTGTAGGCTTGTGAAAGACAACTTCAAGGGGGAAAATGCTAAAGAAACTTTTAATTTTGAAATTGATATGATTTTGTTGCAGAAAAAAAAAACCAAACAAAATACATTTTTCTCTGCCAGGAGCATAAAGGGCCTGGCAGGAGATAAGAACTGTGTTAAAGCTACATACCACAAAGTTCAAAACATGAAATAGGCTACTCCATTTCACTGGTTCCCGTACTCCATGCAATGAAGAGAAGTATGAACCAGCCCGGTTGTTAAAGGAAGCAATGGAAATTAGGAAAGTTTATCAATGCCAGGCAATTTATGTGACATTGCACAAGAATCATGCATGTGCCTCTGTTTATGCATGCTAGAAACAGGAGCAAAGGAGACCCTGTTGCAGAGGCCCATGTTGACTCCACGCATAACGACCAGGATCACAAGGTAGTAGAGGCACATTCATGACACATTGCATCTGAGCTAATAAGCCATTTCAAGATTAATAGCTATTTGAACATAGCTACTGTGCTTCAGGGCCCAAGTTGACAAGTCCACATCACGCCAAGCTGATGCTTTCTTTGAATGTCTTTTCCTGAGAGGAAGCCTTTATCAAAACAAATAAATATAATTCACAGAACTTGCCTTCTTAACTAACTGACCTCTTCCCACAGCCAGCATGGAGACAAAGGGACAAAGGAACCTCCACCATTTAAAAAAAGGCTATAGGAATGGGCCAACAGCCTATGACACAAGGCAGCACACAATAATAATTGCCATAATGACGTGTTGTTCATGTGTCATTCACTCTACAATAGTCAGCTTCTGAAGTGGTGATTTAAGAAAGTTGTCAATGTTTTCAGTGATAAACACCAGAGTTCTATCAGAAATGACTGCAAGACTCCCTTTGATTTCATAGGGGTAAGAATTGCACTGAATTCAGAGAGAAAAGACCATGAAGTGCCGTAAGAAGAACGGGCGGGGAAGACGACCGGCCTGGTTGAAGGGGGAGCTCTGGCAGGGACTCAGGAAAAAAAGGAGGGTTTATCACTTGTGGAATAAGAGGCAGGCAACTCAAGAAGAGTACAGGGATCTCGTTAGGTCGTGCAGAGTGGAAATTAGAAAGGCAAAAGCCCAGCTAGAACTCAACCTGGCCACTGCCGTGAGAGAGAACACAAAACGTTTTTAAAAGTATATTAATGACAAAAAG
>NW_009201165.1:0-8852 GCF_000690835.1 Fulmarus glacialis
GTGCAGAAAGGAACTGAGAAACTGCTTTTCTTTTTCTCAGAACCATCAGCTGCAGTCAGCTATTGCCGAGGCTGAGGAGCGGGGTGAGATGGCCCTCAAGGATGCCAGGAGGAAACTGGAAGAGCTGGAATGTGCCCTGAGTAAAGACAAGGAGGAGCTGGCTCGCTTGTTGAAGGAGGACCAGGAGCTGCTGAACATCAAGATTGCGCTGGACGTTGAGATTGCCATGTACAGGAAGCTGCTGGAGGGCGAGGAGAACAGGTGAGACCTGCTGTCAGTTGGCCTGGCCAAGGCACTGTCTCTCCTTGGGATAGACTGAGGTTTCATCATCTCTCACAACCCGCTTAATGTTGGAATCTGATTTGCTCTCACTTTTTTCCCAAGTTTTTAAGGCCAAAATAGGAACGAGGTCCCCACAGGGAATATTTCTCAGCGGTTTTGATTGATGTTAAACGAAACAGGAAATAAAAGGAGTCCTTGGGAAATTGCATGGAGCTTAATTGCTTTCTATTAGATTAGATTTACAACTTGTGTTCCTTTCCCTGCACAGGCTCTGTGGAGACAACCCGTCCAACGTAAATGTCTGTAAGTATCTGTACATCGTCTTCTCTGCAGAATGGCTTTTGCCCTGGGTTTCATGAGGATTCCCAGGCTGTCACTGGATGTACAGTGAGCCTGTCCTTCTCTTCCAGCTGTGGTAGGCAGAACCACCATTGCTGGAGGCAGAGCTGGTGGCTTTGGAGCCGGCAGTGGCATGGGAGGAGGAGTATGTGCGGTCGGAGGAGGAAGCATCATTGGAGGCAGTTGTGGCGTGGGAGGAGGAATACTCAGCGGTGGCTTCTCTTCTGGAAGTGGAAGAATGTGCAGCTCTGGAGGTGGCAACTTCATCGCAGGGGGTGGATCCTCCTCTGTGAGGAGATGTGTCACAACCACAACGGTCAAATCTTCAGGTGTAAAATACTGAGCCCTGACCTCAGTCCCTCCAAGGAAAGAAGCATCTTTTCCTTTCTCCAGCCAGCAGCACAGCCCCTTCCATTCTGAACCAGTATCCAGCAAAGAAATGAACTGTTTCCCTTATAGCTCACCACCTCCTTAAATCATCCTGCCCAAGGGGAGATTTGCAGCGAAACGCCATCCCGCTGGCAGAGCCTGGCTCCCCTCTGAGCTCCACCAGCCTGCAGGGATGGAAGGTCTCCCTTGTGGGTACCAGGGACTGCAGAGCTCATCCGAGCATCTTTTGCTGCGCTTCTCGCTGCCACCCCCGGCTGCTGCGCTGGCTGAGGAGGAGCATGTATAAAACTGCTCTTTCCTTTCACTTTTTAAGGTCTCTTTTTCAACGGCCGCGTTTCCCTTGCGACTCCCGCGTGTCCTGCATGTTACCCACATGCTTGTTTCAGCTATATCAGGAATTCACGTAAGCAGAAGAAACGTGATAATGTCTCATAGTCAGATTTAGGAGTGAGAAACAGGTCTCTGGAGATGTCCACCTTCCCTCGGTGGAGTAATTTGGCAGCTTTCATATTTTATAGATTCCTTTCCCTCTTCTCCTTCTCACCTGACATATGTATGGCCTTATTGCAAACCTTCTGTTGCGTGAACCCTACTGCATGGTTGCTTTCTACCAGCACCCCTTTCCTCCAAGTTCTTTCATTACCAATAAACTGCAGACAGATGAAAAGATATCTTTGTGTTGTCTGATCACTTAATGGTCTCCAGAGGAGGGAAAACATGCTTTGTTGTTTGCCGTAAGGAACGGCAATGCCCAAGGTGCTCTGTCCTATGGTGCAAATCACTGAGCACCATGAACTGCCCAGCTGAGGTGAGGAGGAGGAAGATGGCCCTTCTCTCTCCTCTTTGGAGGTGCCATCTTGCTGCTCCACAGTAGACTCCCCATCTCTCTGCGGGGTGGGAGAGCCATGGCTGTGAGGAGTGTGGCACAGGAAGGGAACATGCGGTGTCAACCTGGTGGCCATGAGGTGGGGGGATTGTGCTTGTCCCAAGCGTAGCAGGATGAAGTGTCCAGCCCTCAGTTGATGGGCACATCAGGAGCGAGGCAGACAGGGCCACCAGCAGGGACACTGTGGTTGGGACGTGACAACGAATGGCAGCAGTTGGTCTGTGGTGATCTGGATGTGGTGGTTTCAACATGTTGGTCTGAACAGGGCAGTTGTGCATTTGGACTGGGCGGTTTGAACATTGCCGTTGGGATGTAGCAGTTGGACTTGGCAGATTGAACACAGCCGTTAGAATGGGTGGTTTGAACAGGGCCATTGGGATGGGGCGGTTTGAACATGACAGTTAGGATGCGGCAGTTGGACTGGGGTGGTTTGACCACTGCCATTGGGCTGTGGCAGTTTGAACATGGCCATCGGGATGTGGCAGTTAGCGCCGGTCCTCGGCGCAGCTGTCATCCCAAGAGGGCACGCAGTCAACCCATCACCACCCAGCAGGTCCTGACGGTGCCTGGACCTCCCACCCAGGCACCCTGGAGGCCTCAGTGGGGGAGGACACCAGCGACAGTGGGTGGTTAATGCACCGATGAAGAGTGGTTGTCCTCCAGCCTTGGCTGGCACGAAGGCAAGCAGCACCATCTGTCTGACGAGCAGGGCTCTTACACGGGCACCGGCACCTCATACGTGAGCGGTGGGAAGGCCTGAAGACGCTGCGTGGACACAAATTACCCATGAAAAAAAGCAGCGTGAAAGTATGAGACACAGCCTCGAACCTGCTATTATAACTCCAGATTGCCCAGCCAGGCTAGTCATTAGCCCTCTCTAAATAACATCCCATTGCAACCAAATTAATTTGATTAATGCTTGGCTGGATTCTTCTCCAGCATTGGGAGGAGCAAGGGCCAGACCAATGGTGAATCAACCCTGACTGTACTGTAGTGCGCGCATTATCCTGGTGCAGTCTCGGTGTTTGTCAGATAAAAGTATGGAAATGGAGGTCTGTATTGCAGCGTCCTTGCCATCTGAATGAACAAAAACGAGGAAGAAATGATAGTTCTTATTTGAACTAGTGTTACTTTCATGCTGCTTTTCTTATTTTGCCCAAATATTCTTTCGGTTGACACACCTGACTTCTTAATCTGGTTTATACCAGGCTATAATACGCCTTATTCTCTTGTTGGAATAAACAATGACATTTCTGATTCTAAAATCTATAGGTTGGGATGGGAGAGACCAAGAAGTCATCTCCTACTTCCTCTTTCCAGTGAAGAGTCCAAGGACAGGTACAGACCAAGACGGTGCAAAGCCCTAGAGCATTCCTGGGGACTTCCTTGGGAGGATGGCGGAGAGGGTGAAGCTCTCCAGCGTGTTGAAACCCAGGAAGCCAAAGATGCAGGCTTCATCCTGCAGAAAACCACAGGCTTTTTATAAGTTCCCTGAGTTTCTCCTGGAGATGGGCCAGGCTATAATACTGAGGTGCCGCAGATTATCTTTCCCATCTGCTGTGCTCATGAAAAAGGGAGTAATGCTAATTGCTCAAGTACATCACGCTTGAATGAAAGATCGTAACAGCCCAGTGACTGGGCTCCCCTTCATTTGCTCCATGGGGCACTGTGCTAGCTGCCAGCCCTAGTGTAAAAGTAGATCCATATTTGCAGCAACAGGGACTGTTTTGCTTAAAAAGAGTGAATTTACTTGTGAAACAGCCTCAGGATGATCAAGCAATGATAACTCTTCAATACTTTTTGGGAGAGCTGTTGCCATGTTGGACACAGAGGATAAAAAATACAGAATAAATATATTTTTTGTTGGTTTGTAAGTTCTGGTTTTCTACAGAGAAGGACATGTGCTGTCTGTGCTAATACAAAATCTGCCCCCAGGAGTCTCCTGTGGGCTCTGCTAAGGTGCTCACAAGACCCCGCCTGCATTTTCAGATAATTTTTGGCTTGCAAAGATTGGAGTTCAAAGTGAGATGGCAAATGCCTTACTCCTGGCATTTACCAGCGAGTCTCCATCACTCAGTCCGAGAAACGTGGGGTTGTGAGATACAGTCTGGGATTGCCGCCCTCTCCAGTCACCAACTGGTTTAGTGCAAGACCACTGGTGGCTAGATACCCTGCGGCTCAGAGGACAGTTAGGTCCAAGCTGGTGGGACTCAGAGCACTCTTCCTTCCACCAAGCATTGTTGAGGTGGAACAGAAAGGGGATCTCACCCTCAACAAAGCCGAAAGCAAACTGGGTGAACTCTGCAGAGCCCTCAGTGGAGCCAAAGAGGAGCTTGGCCATGCACTGAAGGAATATCAGGACTTGTTGAGTGTGAAGATAGCCCTGGACATTGAGACTGCCATGCGCAGGAAGCTGCTGGAAGGCGTGGAGAGCAGGTAGGTGTCTATCATATAACCTGGTTCAGGGCGTGAGTGGTGCAATGTTCTTTGCATTAGAACGTGGAAAGAAATATAATAGGTGCAATATTTTACGAGCTTATTAGGGAATGAATCCAGGTGACATTATATTGTTGTATATATATGGTTGTAATTAGAGCTGTAATGAGTTTTTAATTGTTACTGATCATCTATATTATGGGAGGGCCTCAGAAGCTACCAAGATTGCTTCCCTTGGGTTGGTCACTGTGCAAATATGGAGGAGACTCACCCACTTTGTAGTCGTACTGGATATGACAGTGAGCAGCTGGAAAGCAGGAAACATTTGCTTTTATGAGTGGCACTGCTTTGTTGAAAGGATGGGAACATTGTCTCCTGGGAGGTAATCTGCCTCTGCATCCTTGATACTGTATTTACGTGGCACATATCTCCTGAGCAGCTGGAGTCCTTCGTGATCCTGAAGGATGAGATGTTCAGGGCAATGGAGCTGAGGTGCAGAGGCTACAGGAGGTTAAATGCAGAAATCAGCATCCTTTGGTCCCTTACCTGCGCTTCAAACAGCAACAGCAACACCCCCAGCTCACTCGCCTCCAACTCGACCTAAGTTCAAAACGGGCTCAAATACTCACTAGAAAACCCGCTGACTTTCTCAAGAGAGACTGAAATCACCGTATCATGAAAGCAGCAACAACCACCAAATATCTGGCCTTGGAAGGAGTTTTAAAACCCAACAGACCTAAAAGCTTCTGTAGGCAAACACATTGACAAACGGACCTAAAGCTATGTAGCTACCAAAGAAATTCAGCTAAGGAGCAAAGAGGAGCTCTTCTGTTTGCTTTTTCAAACTGTGCTCCTGTTCTTTTCTTCTAGATGCTAAACCACCTCCTTCCTCGCCTCGTCGGACCCTGGCTGCCCTTGCCTTGGATTCATCACGAGTGAAACTGGTTCTGTCATCAGTCTCCAGGGATGTCTTATGCCAGCAGAGTGAATCTTGCTGACTGGCTTACCGGGATCCAAAGAAGTCCGTGTCCTAGAGCATCATCTAGGGTTTTGCAGGAGAATTTGGGCCCTTCATCTAAGTTAATATTCACCTCAACTTTGATTGTAGAGATTGTGCCAACAGTCACGCGCCTTTCATCCCAGCCTTTTCCTCCTGTTTGATGTCAGCCCGGTTCCTCTGTGAGAGTGCTCAACGGACTGCAGGCAAACCAGACGCTGCTCCTGTGTCACGTGTCTCTGAACAAAATACCTGCCCCCATGTAGCCTGGTGACCTGGATGGGTGCTGCCAGGGGATGTGGTGTACCTCCAGCTCCCTCCTGGCCCCATTTCATCCAGTGGTGTCTCAGCTACAGCTGGGACGGGTAGAGCAGGATTTGCAGAACTTATGGCAACCACATCACCTGCGTCTGGTGCCGACAGCAAACCTTCCTCCTCTTCTTCCTCACACCCACTCTGGCCTGGACGCTGGTGCTTCTCTGCTCTTCTTGCTTCCACGCTCACTAGCTCTGCCCTAAGAGTGGGCTGATATTCCTTCAGGTTTATACTCACAACCCCACAATCCATATTTTCTGCCCAGCTCTATTGCTGGTGCCTATCAGGCCTAGCTGAAAGTCTACATGGCATGACTCGGCATGGCATGGCATGGCAGCATCCACTCTTAACTAGAAGTATGGGTTGAAGCAAGCCTACATGTCCTGTAGCCTGGGCACCAGGGCTGGCTGGGCAGACCTGATGAAGGTAGGGTAGACATGGCCACAAAATGCCACTAGAGGGCTTGCAGCCTGTGCAAGGGACACTGCCCTGTTCTCACACACACCTGAACCTGCTTTTGTCCTCCAGGTCAATGACAAATTGACTTTCCCATAAATTATCGGTCAGGCTGAGATGGGAATTTCAGGTTGTGTAGAAAACCACTACCCAAAGGGAGGACCGGCTCCATTCTTAGTGCAGTCGTTGCTCACAGGTGACAGAAAGATGGAAGGACAAGTGGTGTGTTGCATTTGCCAATACCTGGGTTTGTGGCAGATCTGCCTGAGCTGCAGGTCCTCTGCCTTGCCTGATCTTTACAGAGCTTGATATAGGGCCAGAATCAACGGAAACAGGAACTGGCCCTTGTCTCAGACTTGGACAGCCACTTCATGCTGGTCCTGGAGGTCTTCAGACCAGTCTCCCTTCCTCCTCCTCCACAAAACCACTCTCTGAAGCTCCTACAATAAGTTCTCTAACTTTTTTTTGTGCCTCCACAGGTGTTTGAAGTCTGCTGGAGTAACCCTAGAATAAGTTCTCTAATTTTTTTTTGTGCTTCCACAGGTGTTTGAAGTCTGCTGGAGTAAGGGCTGGGCTGGCAGCCAAGGAACAAAGCCATTCAGCTGGCTTGCGTTGGTCTCTTTTCACCTCTCCGACCAAGCCCAGTTCCTTGCAGACATATAAAGAGGAAACACACTGATCCTCTGTTAGAAGGTCTGTTTTTGTGCCACAGACTTGTCTGTTTGCAGTAAAGCAGCTGAACAGGAGCAAGGGTAGCTCTGGTATTGTCATCCCTGCCAGCAGCACAGCCTGCTTGAAATCTTTTGGGCTGAGAAAGAAGTGGCTTCGCAGCAGAAGTCTCTCCAGAAATGGTGGGAAAAGGTTGGAAGCTCTCGGCTGGGAGGGCACTTTGGTGCTCAGTGCTCCTAAGGTAGTGTGGCAAATCTCTTTGGTGAAAACAGGTTGTTTGTTGGAAAAAGATATGCTAGTTCCCCTCCATCACATCTGCTGGCACCCAAGAAGTCACCCTGAACCGAGACTTCCTGGCACCTCTCAGTCTAGATGTTGACCCTGAGGTCCAGAAGGTGCAAATGCTGGAGTAGGAGTGAATCAAGATCCTCAATGAAAACATTGCCCCCTTTGTTGACAAGATAGGGGTTGGAATTTTTTCACTGTTACACTTGTAGAGACTTCTGGTGGGATACGCTCTCAGTCCAGATGTTGACCCTGAGGTCCAGAAGGTAGTGGATTGTTGGAGTAGGAGTAGGAGTGAATTAAGAAATGCTGGAGTAGGAGTGAATCAAGATCCTCAATGAAAACATTGCCCCCTTTGTTGACAAGATAGGGGTTGGAATTTTTTCACTGTTACACTTGTAGAGACTTCTGGTGGGATACGGCATTCAGGGGTAGGTCAATAGGTCCCTTTTCTGGAATATTAGGGAGATAAATTGGGCCTTGGACAGGGGAGTTTATCTCATGCTTGGATCTGACAGGCTGTGATGGCTGAGGTTGCTCACACCAGGCTACCAAAGCGCTGGTAAATGCAACGGGCTACTTCAGGCTCTGGGCATCCTTTGGCCACGCTGAGGGCTCAGTGGTTCTTTTTACGCCAAGGTGAGCAGCAAACTGCTGCTCTGGATGGTTTTTAAAGCACAGACTGTGCCAAGCACCACTAAAGGGCTCAGAAAAGATTTTAAATGCATAAAAGATAGATCTAAATTACTCTTTACTGCAAAATGTTAGCAGTCTATCTCCCTGCAAGGTACAAAACCAGCATGCCTGTGGCTTCAAAGGGTTTTCAGTGACATTGTGTGAATGGTTTTGTTTGTACAGCACCTCCCACAGATGACTGATGGCCCTGACTGAGGTTCCCGGTGACAATAAATAACTGTATTTAAAACTTTTGTATATTGTTGACCATTTCTGGCATGGGAAAAATTGAAAGCAGCATGATTTGGGAAGGACTGTGACCTTTGGAGTCACAGGGTTACTTCTAGCAGTCTGCAACTCGCTTGGCTCTTCCCGGGCCTTTGCCAGCCATTCCGCTGTGCAAATCTGCCTCTGTTTCCGCGGACTGGCATTCTTCTGCCTTGGTGAGCAAAATGCAGCTGCAGGCTAGGGTGGAAATGGCTGATGGATGAGATAATTTTCGAGATGCTCATACTTCAGTTCCAGCCCTCTTGGGCTCTGTAGCAATGCTGATAGCTTCCTGCTAACGTGGACAAGAGTTGCAGCACGTCCCCTAACAGAGCTGGTGCTCAGCTGACTTTTTTATTCTTCTTCCCCAAACCAGAGGTTGAATGTGGACCTGGGAGAATTTCCTTTGCTAAAGGACAACTTTGGGTGGCAGCTCCTCATGAAGTGCCAGGACTGCCCATGGTCATCACTTGAAATGCCTTCTCCCTGTACCACAACATGAGCTGCAGTATCTGGAGGTTTTGAGTGATCAAACCAGCCTTCATAGATTTTATGATACTCTCCCACCTAAGACAAACCATACTTGCCCTATGAAGCTTGCCCTAAATCCTACACGCTAAAATCCAGGGCTTGCCCTAAAATTAGGGCTTGCCCTAAATCCTACAGGCTTGCCCTAAATCCAGCAGTGCAGGAACAGTAACCCCCATGTTGTGCACTCGCATGACAAATACTGCTGCAGTGCAGCCTGGGCCTCTGAGCAAACTATTTCCATCCCCAACTCTTCCCTGAGATTTATAGCCAGCATGTTAACAGATCCCCTGGGCCATTTGCAGGCGACACCAAGTTGGGCGGCAG
>NW_009201166.1:0-13322 GCF_000690835.1 Fulmarus glacialis
GGAGCCTCCCACAGCTCCTGCCTTTGTAAATGCCTCACCGCGGGAAGGGTTGGGCCGGGCGCTGTGGTGGAAGGGCCCGTTAGAGCGCTCTGGAGCTGGTAGCAAGCGATGCAAGAGGGAGGTTAAAATCTGTTCTAAAGAATTAAAACCAATCGGTGCTGAGCGCTGGGGTTGTTGGAAGGAGGCTTGGGTCCGTGTGCGTGCTCGGAAGTGACGGGATGGGGGGCCGCTGGCTCCTCCTGCCGTTAGGTGAAATATTAACTTAAGAGTTCTGCTATCATTTGGGGATAAAACAGGTTAGAAAGTACCTTGCAGAAAACAGCTTAAGACTAAATAGGTGTAAACGACAATGCAGATTCCTATTTTTACGGTTGATGCATTTACAAACCGGCCATTTTGTGGAAATCCTGCGGCAGTTTGTCTGCTTGAAAATGTAAGTTAAAAAGAAAAAAACTGATTTATGAGGCACTGCAATGGCATTTACCATTCTGTACTTGAGCTGAGCACTCAGCACTGCATTAGACTTTGCTTCCTTTACTCAGGAGTTCTGCTTGCAAGCGTTGTTTGCTGTTGCTCCAGAATACAGAGAAATCAGCACAGGGGTACTCTTTCCATCAGAACGATTTCACACAAGACATGCTTTGTATTTTTTTGTGGGGTTTGTTTTTTTTTTTAAAGGAATATACTGGTTTTATTCTAACTGAGTTAAGTCAAAAAGAAATGGCTTAATTTCTTAAGCCAATGGATTCAGAATGAAGTCTCTGAAAGGAAATGCAATAACATAGACTCAGTACTCAATAGTTTTTGAATGAAGTGTTAAAGTGTTTTTGGTGTGGGTTCCCCCCCCCTTTTTTTTTTCTTTCATTTTTTCTCTTTCTATGGAAGGAAAAGGGGGGAGTATAGACCTGGATCTGACTCTTTTCACCGTTGGTGTGTCAGGTTCAGCTTTAGCCAAGTTTAAACAGCCAGTTTTTATTGCTTCAAAGTTGCACGGTAGTTTTAGGGCAATTGACAGTAGTCATCTTCCTCATCAAGGTGTTCTGAACAGTTGGTGTTGATTGCTACACTGTTGACCATTTCTACCAAAAACTAATTATTAAACTGGATAAGAAATTTATAGGCCTTGTATTATTTGTATAGTAACACTTGATGAAAATTTTAAGTATGAAAATACATGTAAAGCAGTCAATGGCAGTAGCTTGTACTGACAATATGAATCCTTACTAGATGTTCCTAAGCCTATCTAGATCTCATACAATATAGCCTACTTACCAGATCAGCTAAAGTTACGACTGAGAACATCTCACTTCAGAGGTGGTTTTGGCCCCCTAAAATCTAAATACTTCCTCTCAGAATGAACGGACTTTAAAACTATGAGCTTCTAATTGCATTTTTATATTAATTTTACTTATTACATTAATATATTGAGGGCAACTTATTTGCATGTTGCTTTTGGAGTGTTGAGATTTTAAAGCTTTTTCTACCTGGGGCTAGAGGCTTTAGTGACAAAGTTAAAGCTGAGATTCAGTTAAAGCTGACATTCTAATTCATAATTTTATTCTAAGCTCCGAGAAAGTATGGTGCAGCTAGCAGCAGTATTTCTGTTCTCTATTCCTTTCAGAGGCTCAGCAGATGCTTTACAAATATGGTTGGCAAAACAAGCTCTTTCTGTGTTTCAGAAATGCCACAGGATGGCAGTATTTCAATGAAGTTCTGTTATTTTTAATAACATTTTGGTTGGTCTTTGTTCTGGTTTAGTATCTTTTTAGTATTTAATTGACAGTCAGAACTATTTTCCTGAGGAGAGGCGCTTGTTACTATAAAAGGTTAGAATGTTGTTTCATTGTAAAGAATGCACTCTGCAAATACAGGTCTGTGATACGCATCGGTGATCTTTTCGTATCTGTAGTATGGGATTATTGGCTGAAAAGGATTAAAGTTATTAAGGGAAATAAGTAAAGTTAGCAGGGCAAATTTTTATCTGCCAGAGGTTGAACCTGACCAGGTACTTTGTTTAATTTGTGTTTCAATATTTTAAAGACCAGATTCTCAAACCTGGCCAGACAGCATAATTGTGGGGAAAGAGCAGTGGAACAAGGGTGAAGTGGAATTTCATACAATCGCTGCAGCTCATGTATCCTGGGATCAGTGTTCGCTGGTTTAAATCTGCAGGCAGTTAGAGCAGAATGTAGTGAGCTCCAGTGTTTTTGTTTTTCGGTTTATCTCCTCTCAGTTCTACTGACTTAGCATATTGTTCCCATTGTTCAAAGAGTAGTATCAAGGGTACAGCCTTAAGCGCTGATCAGCCATCTTGGCCATTGCCCTAGCCATTACTACATACCTCTTGGTGGCATAGATTTTTCAGAGTTATAAAAAGAGTTGTAGTTATTTTTAGATTATGTTAATAATGGTTTCTCAGTGTGACTTTAATAATGACTTTAAAAAAATACTTGTGTTCATGGAAAGACTGAGCTTAGTTTTTTTGGTGGTTTTATTTTCTGTGTATTCCAAGAATTTGTAAACTAATAGGACAGATATTAGAAATGCCCATGTATCACAATGATTGAACTAGTTGTCCCATTTTATGCTTAAAGTTTTTTTTACTCTCAAAAAGTATTTTGAACTAAAAATGAATCTGTGTTTTATTGTAATAGAAAATGAAATGACTGTATTTATTTGACAGAAAGTTTGATTCTGCATTTTTTTGGCCTGTGTTTAATTGGATTTGTTGTTTCATCATTAGGACTTGGGTGAAGATTTGCACCAAAAAATCGCAACAGAAATGAACCTTTCAGAAACTGCTTTCATCAGAAAACTGCACCCTGGAGATGACTTTACCAAAAGTGAGTGGTTCTGTTTACCCACTAAAATCTCTTACAAGGGAATAGGAAGACACTGAGGGTGCATTTGTAAGGAATGGTACTAATTTGTAAGACAGCCAAAGCAAAATCTTGGAGTTGTGGTGTATCTTACCTAAGATAATAAACCTTTTGCACATGGATTCTTTAAAGTATTTGTGCTGCATATCAAATTGATTTTGCAATATACAAATGTTTATTATTCATAAATTAGACCATTTGTTTTAGTGCCTTTTACTAAATAAGCAAGTTGTATATAGAAAATCTCCTAAAAATGCTATGCAAAGATCCTTCAATTAATACTTCCATTACTACTAATAATATCCTAAGATCATTTCTTATTATACAAGCAGAAGAATAGAGATGGAACGTGCTTATTCCATACACACAAGACTGCAAAGTGAGTAGAATCTGGCTTGGTTGGTCAGGAAGTCATCACTGGGGTAACTGTAAGCTATTATTTGAGGTTGTCACAAGATCTCATAAGCTGTCTGTGGAGTCAATACTGGTAAATACAGGTTTCCAACGAAACTGGGAAATCTGAAGTTGCCCAAATCAAGCACATTAGGCTGCTCATCTGATTGGTTTGGGTGGAGAGACTTTACTGGTGTTCTTTGGTAGGGCATGTATATATGATGGGAGAGGAAATGGAGAGACACTAGACAAGATAGAAAATATCTGACAGAGAGTCTGGTCAAAATCGGTTTGTGGATTAGTTTTCAGCTGAATCAGTTTGCTGAATCTGCTCACTTTGGAGTTGTGTGGTGGCATGAGCCAAGGGGCTGGAACCTCACTAGCCTGGAGTTAGATTCCAGGTTAAGGTATCATGTTGGCGTGCCCTCGCTTTGATATAACGTAGTGGCAGAGAGAGATGAACAGCTTTGAGTTTTTCGGCTGTCTGAAAGAGGCCCTAGAACAGTATGCAAACTGTTCTGTATCATCTGATTGATTATTCAGGGAGTGAGATTTTGTAGAGTCTCGGTAATTAAAGAGGATTTTCTTAAAGCAGTAACTATCATCACTTACTCCTATAGTTAATAAATTGGAGTTTGTTTTAGGGTTAGACTGATTGCTTGAATCAAGAAGGGATAATACTTTTCATTTTTCATGTTAACATTTTTCATGTTAACACCTTGCCAATATGTTTAATACATTTATTTATTTTCAAGTCATATAAAATGCCAGCTTCTTTGTCATTAAAGTGCAGAGTTGGTGACATCAGACCCACACAGCTGCTGAAGAGGTGCACAATTTTTTTCGAAGGAATTTAGTCACTGAGCTACACCTGAGAACGTGTGTATTAAGGGGTGGTGGGAGCAAGAGGAGATCAGGAACATCAGAATGTCATTTATGAGACTGTCATCTGCTTCTGGAACATCAATTGTCTGTCTCCGGTCGGTCATGGCTGACTCCATTTCCTCCTGCTTTCAGCCACAATTTCTGCGTCGGGGAGTGCATTAACACCACAGGGCAGGCTCACAGCTGGGTTCTGTGTCGGCCCTGTCTCAGAGCACTTCTCTACCATGTCCGTTAATTTCATCCACTAGGTTTTGTTGGGATTCTGTTTTCATTAGATAGAGGACTGACTTTAATGCACTAATTTTTCACAGGGGCAATGACAAGACTTGTTTGGTTTTTTTTTTAATATCGTTTGTTTCTTTTGCACCTTTTAGTTGTGTTTGTATGGTAATTATTCACTTGAAATATATTTTCATAGACATTACCTTAAATGCCATGGTGCAAGAACTCTGCACAAGCTACAGGAAACCAAGTATAGTGCACTTGGGTTCCAATTTTTTTAAACAACAAATAGAAATATGATTTCTAGTGAAATGAAGGGCTAATATACATTAGAGGCTTTTACCAGACTTGACTGGTGGTTTAAGCAAAATAATTCATAACTGACCTAGCTCCGATACAGGTTCCATTATACCAAAAAAACTATTTTTAACCCCTAAAGGGTAACCCAGCCTGCAGGTGTATAGGGATTGCAACCATGACTTTGTAGGATTCCATAATATACGAGAAGATGGAGGCTTTATCTTCTAAATTCTCTACTTTATTACAGATTACCACAAATACCGCAAAAATCACCACTAGCAAGTATACCTATGATTAATAAAGTGAATATATATATCTCTCTCTCAAGCTATTACAAATTATTACCAGTGATCAGTAGTATAGCAGGAATCAATAATAGCAGCAGGAAGTATATATAATATTACAGGTTACTACAAACTTACCACTAGTCAATAATCAAACTTATCAATAATATAACAGTAGATCTACCTATGGTAGATTATTTATATGTATATATATGGTACCAAGCACATTAAATAGATTCCAGAAGGGGACACAGCCATCGCAGAAGTGGGAGGACAAACCAAACTAAGCCCAGAAGTGGGACCAGTAAAATAACAGTGTTTCACTTCAATGATCATCTGTGTCACAGAGTTTGGAGTCAGCCATGTGTCCCTGGCGGGGGTCCATGATCTCGTAGAAAGTTCGTGCAGACCTGTTTAGGAAAGGGAAAAATACATGCAGCACAGAAAGTTTCTTGGAGAGGGAAGCTCCATTTTGGGTAAGAATGAAGTAATTTTTAAATCGTAGAGACATAAGAGAACGTAGGACGCCACCACTTCAAGAAGCCAATAGATGCTGTTAATTTCTATTTTTCGCCTGGAACAGCCAATAGATGATGATGTTTTCTATTCTCCCAGACCAGTTTTTATTTTTTCAGACTGTTTTCCTGTTCTTTCAGTTAGAACAGCCAGTGGCAGTTACTGATTCTTGCTTTCTCAGGATGTTTTCCCCTTTTTTCAGACTATTTTTCACCTTTTCAGGTGATAAGTTGCTATTACAGTTTGTTGGTTTTGTGCTTACTGATGATATCTCGGCATGTCTCTGGTTTCTAGCTACCAAGCAGCACTTCAAAGGTGCCAGCTGTGCCTCTCAAGGATGCTTCTGGTGCACAGGCCTAGTTCCCAGGCCGGCAGGCATTTCTACTCTGCAGCTCCTTTGCTCTTGTAGCAAAGTAGCTTTCCTCTGTTAGTAGTAGACTCCTCTTGTTGACCTGACTGAAAAGCAATAGCTATTCCAAAAATGAGTACAAAATAGGTTCCTAAAAGTATGTTTAAGACCAAGACTGATTATAACATGCATTTTGATTAACTGAGATGTCATCACTCAGTATAAAGTTTTGAGATAAAGTGAAGAAATAGACTTCTTCCACTTAATAACGTTAAATAAACTTTATTTTTGAGGTTCCTGCTTTGGACTCAGATGGTTCACTCCAGCCAATGAAGTTCCTCTCTGTGGTCATGCTACACTCGCAGCAGCTGCTGTGTTGTTTCACATACAAAGTATGTTTACAAGGTATTTGTTACTATAACTTTTTAGAAAATTTACTTCTAATTAAGATCTCAATTTTCTACAACAAAGGCAATTAAATATTCAGAACATTTAGAGAACACATGGAGATACCTTAGGTATTGTCTTTTACAACTACTCTGTAATTATAAGGTTGTAGTCTGATGCCTACACTGCGATTCTGATGCCTTGCTGTTCTGTTAAGAAAAGTGCTAATTATGCACATGTCATCTGGGAGAGGTACAGTAGAATTCGATGAATAGGGAATATTGCTCTTTCTGTTCAAAGGAAATTCCCATTCATTGTAGGAACGTGCAGGAAAGATTCACGGGCAATTGCTGTGTTCATTAGCCTCAGCAGATTATTTATTGAGTTAGTTGGGAATTTTGTCTCAGAATACAGGTTTCCTGTAGTTATTATATTTTAGCTGAATAACTAACCTTTTCTGAATATACTGAGCTATAATATTTTAGATTCAAATTCTTATGTTTGATAATGTTGCAATGTTCTCTCTCTAGAGAACACAAATTCAGTTCTTACATTTGTGACGCTGAGTGGGGAATTAAAAGCCAGACGAGTGGAAGATCGTATTGTCCTGGACTTACCACTTTACATAACCTACCCACAGGTCAGTCAAAATTTTGTTCATTAGAGGCTTTCAAGGAAAGTATGTGTTTATGTTTGTATGTGTATGTATGTATATCTGTCTATCTATAGTTGGATAGATAAATACATACGTATTTTCTATTTTTCACAGTGTGGGTTTTTTTTTTTTGCTTTAGGTACTTCAGGAAGTAGAAGAGTTAATAAAGGTAAAGAAAGAATCTATATGTGATCTTAGAAGCACATTTATAATAGCTATGCTTATTTTTATATATTAAAATGGCTGAAAAGTGGCAACATGGCATTGCTTGATGTACTCCTGAACTTTTAACACTAAACTTTAAAGATCTGCGTCATGCAGCTCAGGAAATGGAGTTCTCCAAAATGCTGCAGTTGAACTTTTGTCTCCCACTACCTTTGACTGGAGTGTTAGTATTTATTTCAGTGGCATTTTCAGCCTATTGTATGCACATGAGGGCAATCTAGTGTCCTTGCCCTCTTCTAGGTCCTTGAATTTCTTTCCAAGTTGACATATACAGAGCTCTTAACAGCTACCCCTATCCATTCATGCACTTAGTGCATTTACTT
Source organism: Fulmarus glacialis (assembly GCF_000690835.1). NCBI lineage: Eukaryota > Metazoa > Chordata > Aves > Procellariiformes > Procellariidae > Fulmarus > Fulmarus glacialis. The sequence continues at coordinate 7,419 of NW_009201166.1, forward strand.
TTTTTGCTTGCATGTACATGAGGGCTGCGTGAAAGACCTTGCATAAGCCCTGTTCTAGCAGGGAATTTGTTGGATGAAAATGTTAGGGAAATAATATGTTGTATTCATATAACGATGTTTTTCTTTGTCTCCTTTAACTTTTCCACCAGGCAGCCGTTGGTGACATGATTGTTCAAGATCTCCGTTATTCTCCTGACACAAAGAAACTCTTAGTCCGCCTCAGTGATGCTTATGAAAGGTGTCTTACACTTCTTTTTTAAGTAATCAAGTGTTCAGAAATTGAGTCTGCTTGTTTAACCTCTATTCCTTACATACTAGGCTCTTTTATCTAGTTTTAAAACAGGTGGGTATTAAAAACTCCAATTTAAATTTCTGTGTTAAATAGTTATTTTATCTTCTCATGTGAGCTTATTGAACCTGCAAAGCTGAGTAAGATCAATCTGAAATCTATTTCCAAGAAATGGAGGTGTAGGAAACAGTTTTAATGATGGTGTATTTTCCCCATCAGAGTGAAAAAAAAAAAAAAGATCCAGTAACCTAGCAGGAAATTAGGAGTCTTGCTTCTCAAAAGAAGAAGTAAAAATTGCATAGCTATAGCGATCTGCTTAGTGAGACAGGGCACATTGGCAGAGTACCATGGATTCTTCTTCCCATTTGACTGTAATCTGCTTACACATATTTAACAACATCATAAGTAGCTTTATAGAGGAAATTCCAATTCAAATGATCTCAAAGCAGATCATTTTAATCTCAGACAGCTGAATGTCATTGTTAAGTCAAGTATAATTTGGATGTATATTGCTGAAACATAAATTCTTTAATCAGGCCAAATTACTGTTATTTTCACATGAAATTTGGCTTAACTCATGTTTAAAGATTGGGCTAATGGGGAGATAGAAATACTCTCTTTCAGACTTTATTTTGTAGGGAGGTATCTGCAACTTCACAGGCTTGAGACTGTTGTAGAGTGCTTTAGAATCCCATGAAGATCTGAATGGTGTTAGTTGTTTGCTTGCTCTGAAAGCAGGTGGAGTGCTTACTCTTTGCATTCTGTAAAGATGAAGGATTTCTTTCAATGATTAAAATGTTGAAACAAAAGTGTGCATTTTTGTAGCTAATATTCCAGGATGCTCTGTTTTGAGAAATAAATAGGAAATGCATGGCTTGAGCTTTTTTCTCTGCTCACTTGGAGTGTGTTATATTCAGGGTAGTGTTCTGTCAAATTACATTTGGAGGACAATGCTAGGAGTCTTGTCTCCTCTAACATTTTACCATGACTGTTTTGGGATTGTAGAGAAGATGATCTTGTAGTTTTCTGTTTCTTTTCAATACTTAAATTAATGTAAAATGAAGAATACATTTAAAATTCTATAATTATATTCAAGGTCTGTGTTGGAAGAACTGCAAGTGAGTGCACAACACTTTTTGTCAGCTGAAAAGACGGGAAAGGTGAAAGGACTCATACTGACTCTTAAGGGAAATTCCAATGGAAAACGTAAAGGCCATGATTTTTACTCCAGATATTTTGCACCTTGGTATGGAATTCTGGAAGACCCTGTTACAGGTATGTGTTTGTGTGATAAGCGACTCTTACTCTTGTTTGAGTTCAATTAAAAGGTTCTTATTAAACTTAATGGATCTGGTTTTGTACTTTGGAGTCTCTCTTATAAATTATTGTTTTATATGGATAGCAGGAGTGTGCTTATTAAACTGAAAACTTGCATGATTGGTGCCAACTCATTCAGAAAAAATCAGCTTCTTGCTGTCATCAGGCCAGATATTCCTGTGTCTTTTTCAGATCTTTCCCCTGAAGTATTCCAATTAGAGAAAAGCAAGACACTAGTTTGGTATTGAATGAGTATTGCAGTACAAATTCATATCCACTTCTGTTGGTGTTCTGTATTTTTTTTGTTTGTGCTTCAGCTGAGATCTCCTCTAGTTTCATGACACTTTTTGTGGATATTCTCAGGCCTATGAATAATACGAACTAGTTGTATATTTAGGGTCAGGAAGGCTAGTTCTCTGCCTGTTCCTTTGATGTTCCACTTAGTAGGTGTGATGATGATTGCTGCAGAATGATGTTATTTGCTTAGGTACCAGTTAATTTCAGGTTAATTATTGGTCAGCTGAGAACTTGGTCAAAAATGCTCATTAAATGTTTTGCTAAATAAAGATAAAACGTTCTTTCTTTGTTGAAATAATGCTAGTTATTCAACACTCCTAGCAGAAAGAAAGGTTGACAAAGAAATATAAGCCGTGTATTTCAGTTATTTCTTAAGCTTTCAGTCTTGCGTTCTTGATAAAGCTGGGGACAGAGTCTTGTAGCTGTATCTAGTCCCAGAGCTCATTCCTTAGGATTTCTGGGAAGACTAGTATTGATATGTAGGAAAAGCTAGAAGTTTCCTGAATCTCTTGAGATTCTTCTAGGCTTGTTATAGCTCACTGTTGCTTGTTTTCCATCTTTAAGAGTCCTTTCTTTTATAGAAACAAATCTTTTTATTGTATTGCTGAAGTATACTTTCAACAGTGTTATGGTTTTGTATTATATTTCTTTTGTAATGATTTCTTAATAATGCTACATGTCCTGGTGTCCTTGAGCCCTGATAATTATAGTTACTTCACAGTAGGGTTTCCAGCAGAGTGTCTTTGCCCTTAGTTGCTAATGTAGACTGACGCAGCATTTCCAGCTATGAATCTGAGATGTCATCCTAAGTTTTTAAGCCATCTGCTGGTCAGGAAACAAGAAATTGGTCTTCTAGTTTTCAGAAGCTGTGGTGAGACCTTAAAGATCTCCTTGAGTTACATCCTGGTACTTACCAGCATTCAAGACTGAAAAAAAACCTGAAGGTTTTGTTGTGAAGACTGTTAGGAGAGGAAATACTTTTGTTTTACATGGTGACTTCTATCCACCTGTTTCTATTCTTAAAAAATATTCAACAGCCTATTCAGGTTTTTGATTGGTAGCTGTTCATGTTTCATTGAGTAACATCATGTTTAGATGGATAATATTTTGAATTTATTATTTTGAGATTCTGTTATTAGGAAGCTTCACTTTTGGTACACAAATGAGTACTTTGGCTCAAGTATTGTAGTCGGTACTATTTGTTATTCCTACCAATTGTGGCTAATCATGAAGCCCTCAACTAGGCAAAATTTCCATTGAAGCCAGAGGATGAGGAAGTAATACTGCTTTATCATAAATAAATGAAATGATAAAGCCTTAAGTTCTGTCTGCTGTGCAAACTTTTAGGTGTTTTTGCCCTAAACACACATGTGGCACTTGATTTGTTTATATTTACATTTTCAATGTGCTTGGTCTATAAAGTAGTGATTCTAATTTAATTCTGTACTTTCTTTTCCAATTTCTCTTAAGGATCTGCTCACGCTGTTTTAAGCAGCTACTGGTCAGAGCAGCTCGGGAAGAAAGAAATGCTCGGTAAGAGAAACTGTTTTCTTGCAAAGCTGACCATTTATGTGTAAGCTACTCACTAGAAAAGAAAAAGTTGTATTATTACTACAATCCAAATTGTAGCAATAACTCCTATCCATTTTCTCAATATGAATAGAATATTATGTAATATTTTGTGTGTGAAGTAATCTTTAAGAAATTGCTTTCTTTCCTACCCACCAACATGACACATCATGCCTGCAGGGAGTTTGAAGTGTCAGTTTCTGGATCGTAACTCTCTGCAGTTAGTTTTTATCTCAGCTTTTGGATTTTAGTTCTCATGACCTTTCATGATAACTGAAGCTTGGTGAACTTCAGATGATGTTGTTTATGTGTTTTGATTGAATTTCACTTCTTGGTCTTTATGGCTTGCATTTTGGGTATTTGGAACAGGTATCAGTATTTTCATTAATGATGTGTACTTTTCAGTATAATTTGGACAGCGTTTTCCTTTCCCCTCAGGTGTATTAAGATGAGACTGAAAAAAGTCATATGGTTTCTTCCTGATTTTGGAATTTTCTTGAGAATTACTCTAGATTAATCCCTTCAGTGACTTCTTTAGGAAACTTAGGGTTTAGAATAGCTAGTGTTACTATGTGTAGATAGAAGAGATGATGTGTTTTTAACATTCAGATTCTACTTACAGAGTGTGCTTTATGGTACAGGTTTTTTTCTGTTTTCTGATACATCTGTGTATTTAGCATGAAGATCAGTTTTCCTCAGGATGATCATTTACATGGTAGCAAGGAAGAATATAAGAAAGAATAGTCGCTTACGTTACAAGAACAGAAAGAATGTGATTGGCCTTAAATATGTAAGAATGTGGGGACAAGATACATGGGCATTGGCAGATTGTATTTGTTTGTGATTTTATTTGCACTCTTACTTTTAAATGATTAAGCCTTAAAGGAATCTGAGGTGACTGGACCTCTGAAGTCAAAGAAGAGATTTATTGGTATTCTTTCAATCAATGAGGGATGCTTATTAGATCACATACTTGTTAAGCAAGGAACTGAACAACTTGGTGGAAAAACAGAGAAACTGTTAATACATGACAGCACTAGATAAAAAGGCATTGGGTGTCTCCCTGCTTCTCATGTTTCTAGTGCTTTGCCAGAGATTAGAAGAACAACAGAAGCAATACAAAATTACCCTAGTCCCTATCTGGTTCCCTAAGAGGGGGCAGGGGATTACAGTTCTTCCGGCCACCTGACAACAATTAAGTCTTTGGTAACATTTAGTTTAGAACAGAGATTGGCTCCTTGATCTAATAAGGTTCCTTGTCCATAAAAGTAAACAGTTTTCCAAACAAAAAGCTACCTTGAATATAAGCCTTCCTATATTTGGTCAGATGAATCTCAAAATGGGTTTTCTTGAGAATGATAAGCTCTTTAAAGGATCTCTGCGCTCCATAGCTCAGTATGGTAATCCACAGTGACTTGAGACCTTCTCCATCGTGAATTGAAGGAAAGGTTTAACATTCTATTCTGAAGATCTCATATTTGCATTTACATCACACAAGTCTGTGATAGTTTCCCTAATGTTGTGGGGAAAAATCTCAACATATTTTCTGAAGAGGAGAAACTGTCTTTGGTAATGCATCCTTATGGACTGGCTGTTTTTCAAAAGATTTTGACATTTTTGAATGTTAATGTGAAATTTAAAACACTTCCATGCCATCTATAGACACTGCTTCTTTAAGTAATCAAACAGACAGGAATTCTGTCTGTATTTTTAGATTATACTTTGTACCTGTTTTGCATTTTCATGTATTTTGTATGTACTGTGCCATTTCCTCTTTTAGAGAAACTATCTCAAGCAGCAAAGGCAATTGATACTGTAATCAGCTTCTCTAATGTGTTTAGCACAAAAAAAGTCCTATCTTCCCACAAGATAGATTTTTTTTTTTTTTTTTCCTTTCCCTTTTCTTCCATATTTCATGCATATATGTCTTTTGACTTCTTTTGTGGTAGAAATCATACAAAACAGATTTAAAGAGAACAAGTTCATTTGACATCTGACCAACATGTGGTCTCTACGTGCGTCTATGAGAAATAACTTTTCCTTACATGCACGTGACTGAGGGGCTATCAGGTAGTACTGGGGCGAATTCTATTAGTAAGAGATTATTTGGAAAAGGTGGCTGGCAATCAAGAAGATTCCATATCACCGAAGATTAATAAGAGCATCTTTTGACTTTTTAGAAACCTTTGCAGTAGTGTCGTAGTTTAACCCCAGCCGGCAACTGAGCACCACACAGCCGCTCACTTGCTTCCCCTCCTCCCGGTGGGATGGGGGAGAGAATCAAAAGAGTAAAAGTGAGAAAACTTGTGGGTTGAGATACAGACAGTTTAATAGGTAAAGCAAAAGCCACGTACGCACAAGCAAAGCAAAACAAGGAATTCATTCACCACTTCCCATCGGCAGGCAGGTGTTCAGCCATCTCCAGGAAAGCA
>NW_009201166.1:13528-55300 GCF_000690835.1 Fulmarus glacialis
GCAGAAAAGGCCTTGACTCTGTGTAAGCTCTGCTCAGCAACAATGAAAACATCTCTGTGTTATCAACACTGCTTTCAGCACAGATCCAAAACACAGCCCCGTACTAGCTACTACAAAGAAACTCTACCCTAGCCAAAACCAGCACAGGTAGCTTCTGTAATATCTGATACCTTTTATTGCAAGAATAAAGGAAGATTTTCTTCCATAAAATGAAAGATCTGTTAGTTCAAAAATAGATCAGATATGAAATAATATAAAAATGAGGAAAGTTAAATCTGTTGTCAGATCTCTCGGTATTGTAATCTCTAGGAGGAGGTCAGCTGCATCTCTGCTGAAGTATCAGACATAATTTCCTGTGTTTGGGTTCTCGTCCTACTTTTATTAGACCAAATTGTCAAACAACCACCACCCCCATCAACTACAAAGAGAATTTTCTAGTTTTTTTACAAGGTGAAATACTTTATGATCCTTCTTGAAACTATGTACATATCCTTGAACTTAAGCTGAGTGTTAAATCAGAGTTCAGTATCAGTCCTTACCTTTTTTTCATTTGAAGAGTCTCTGCAATATTTAAAAAATTACAATCTCTCATATCAGATGTATAGACTTTCATAATTGCATGAATGGAATATTTAGCAACTCTGTATTCAGCCCTTCACATAGTTTTCACATTTCTAAGATGGCATTTATAAACATGCATAAGGAATTCAATATAACCAAACAGATTATAGAGGACTTTCCAAATTATTGTGAAGAGAAGAGGCTTTATCCAGGACAATTTTAATCTCACGTGAAGCTAGAAGAATCTTTCTGTACCTGTTTACTTCAGACAACTATATTAATTTGTGGGGAAATTTTGGTTCTTGTTAATGCCTTTAACTTCTCTGATTCCTTCCCAGTACAGAACAGGTTTATAGCACTTGAGGATTGGTGGGTTTTTTTTTTTCCTTTGGGGGGAGGGACCCAACCAAAAACCTTACTTTGATAACTGTAAGATACTTTCACAAATTTGCCGGGATTTGTTTCAACACAAAGTCTATACCATCTTCTAACTTTTCAGTCTCCTCACTTTTTTTTTTGTGAAGAAGTTGCTTTATTCAGGTAGAATAAGTATACCTGTATTTAAGTTTTTGCTAATTTGAATTCTCATGAAGTGAAGAGTTTTGCGGAGTTGGAATTGGAGCTTTCACCTTTCCCAGGTAATCTCAGCATACAGATTGACCACATCAGATTTTTACACAAGTGTAACGTTTCTGCCAAAGGAGAGGGGTTTCCCTCTGTCAATCACCAGATTTGTCCACCTTCTTTCTTAGAATAAGAAGTAGTCTTGGAGATTTTAACTTCACTTAAGTTAAGGAACAAGTGCTTCTTTTATCAGTTCTTTTATATAGGGTTTAGAAATCTGACCAAAATAATGGTGATTTCTAAACCCAGGTATTTTTACAAGAGTGGCACTTGCTCCTGAGTTGATGTTATTATGATGATGTCATGAAGAAAATCCATTACTCCTCAAATTCTGTAAGCAATGGTCATTTAGATACATCTAGGCTGATAAGAAGCTCCTCAAAACAACAGGATAGTATTAGTACAAGGCCACTAGCTGCCTTGTGAATGCAATGGTGCATGATTCTATGGTTCTGTGATAGCAGCATGCTCAATTTTGCAGTCCTTGTACCTACTATTAAACTTTCCTCTGTCTCAGGTTAATCACAGAGGAATTCAGGGCACTGTGAATTCAGCTGTTATGTATTATTTCTACAGATCAGAATGTACATACTTGTTTTTATACAGAACATGTATAAAATGTATATGTAGTATGAGATATTCCTAGTAAATACAGACATGGAATGGACATCCAACAACTTTGTGATCCAAAAGGTGAGTGCACATCAGAGATGCTTGAATGTCTCTGCAGACTTTGCTGTTTAATGAAATCCTCTAGTTATTGAAATGTTCCATGCAGGTCTGTTTACTTTCAGACATAATGTGAAATATCAATGCTTCTATGTGAGAGAAAGAAAAGATCAAGTATTATTTTCATATAAGCTTGGGTAAAATTTTCTTTTGTGGTTTTTTTTTCCTCCCCTTCTTCTACTTTGAAGGTTTCTTTAAAAATAAAATAAAATGGATCAGTATCAAAACAGTCTCAGTAATCCTGCCATGAAACAGACAGCACTGGTTCCACATTTAAAGAAAGAAAGAAAACCCCAGCCAGCCTCTGAAGATTTGAAATAATTAATCTCTTTTATTTAAATCTGCTATCATGAGGGAGTGGGGAGAGTTTAGCTGTGTATCCCCACTTGGCAATAATAACTGATCAAGTTTAGCATGGTCTGGATCTTTAAGTGTCCAAAATATTCCAGTTGAAGGCATTACTCCATACATAGAGTTCTGACAAGTTAAAAACAATAACCAGCAGTTCTATAAATGGAAAAGAACAGAAAGTATCAACATCAATCTTTCTGTAGCTCCTGTTTCCACTGTTTTGGAGTGTTTGCTTTGTCTGACAATCTAATATCCTGCTATAAGGAAGATGTTTCTTGTCAGTGGTGGCTGAGAAATTGTTTTAAAGCGTACAGTATATGCCATCTGTAAGAGATCCTATGCTCTGTCAGGATCTGAATACAATCTCTACCCAATTTACAAATTGTGAGTTTGTGAGGAAAGACATGCCCTTTCGCTTTGAACAACTTTTCTAGTAGTTGGATATTCATTGAGTAAGGAGATGGTAAACATTAATGCCTCGTCATCCATTACAGCCTTTTACAAAAACAACACTATATGAAACTCAAACCTTTGCTAAATACTATCTGAACCAGACCATTTTCTGGTCAAGTAGTTGTGCCGCTAAAATTGGACTACTGAACAAGTCTACAGACTCAACATGCTAAGTGAGCATTATTGTCCCACCTGTATATGACTAAACAGTTCAGGCAAAAGTTTAGTTTTGTAATTATTTACAAGCGGAAGGCTATTTCTACTTAAACTTTATCCAGCTGTATTAAGTGATATATTCAGGATTATATAAATCAGTAACTGTTCCTGTCTATGTAAGAATTTGGTCTCACTTTGTGACAGCTGAAGCAGCATCTATGTTTCTTTATAGACTTTTTCCACTGGCTGCTTGAGTTTTACTTACCTGTTAGCTAAACACATTCTTTGAACCTAGTATCTATGTCAGATGTTCAGTACCGGTAATCTGCATTCTTAGGCAGATAATACTTGGTGTTCTTCCTTCTTACCTACAGAAACTGTCTATCGCATGAATGGGAGAATTCAAGACTTCTTTAGATATACAATGGAAACTTGGTTGGCTGCATCACAGCAAACTATCCTTCACTACTTGTATTAACTAGCATCTTTGTCAGACTCAATAGACAAGTTCTAGTCTGAGATACGCCCTCAGCTAGTCTTCATCCGTAAAGACAGTTCATCCAGGGTGTCCCTGGTACAGTGCTTGCCCTGGTGCCGCTTGCCTTCTGGAGGCAGAGGCCTCATTTCCCTGAGTTTTCATGGATTTTTAAATAATTTGTGATAGATACTAGTTTTTTAACTGCAGATTCTTGTTTCCATTTAGCTTTTCAATGTTCCCGCCGTGGAGGAGAGTTGAAGATTTCACTGCGTAATGATGGAAGAGTTGACATTGCAGGGCAAATTGCTATTGTATTAAAAGGAAGCCTGACTTTCTGAAGAAATTGACACTAACAATTTCATCTTCCATACCTTCAAATTATTCATCTTACGCTGATTATATCTTAGCTCTAGGCAGTGAATCACCACTGTCCTCAAAAGTCTTCGATTACTTACTGTCCATTTTTAAAAATTGCTTGAAAATGCTCACTTCTAATCTTCAAGATCCTTGGTATTTTCTTCACTGTCATCTTGCCACTTCATATGAACACTGACCTCAGAAAATGTCCAAGGACAGCTATCTTGGTTTTCTGCTTTTTAATGATTCTTTTCTTTATTTCCAGATTCCATGTTAAAAGCCATAAAAATCCTGCTTTCTGGATTGAATTTTAAATTTTTCTGATTGATAAAATAATCAAAATTTTTCCATATTCAGTCATTCTCCATGAAATCTGACTACGGTCCTTTAAAAAAAAAAAAATCTTTTCTTTGCCATATATTGAAATGATGCTCATATGTTCATTAATTGACTTGAATTAAAATATGAAAAAAATATAAATGGCTTACAAATGTGCTTTATGATTCCCTTTTATGAACAGTAGTTTTCAAAGATGAGTGGTACTGTAGTGGCTCATAGTACTGTTGCTTATTCAATATTTTTAATAAAAGTTTTAGCAGAAAGATTTAAGAGATTGACAGTGATGCACATAGAACTGGTTAAAATCCGAAAGAAAACTTTATTGGTTACAATAATATCATTTACTTTTCAAAGACTGAAGATTTGCTCCTAAATTAAAAGTTTCTTCTGTAATTTTCTTCATGAAATGTACAGCTTCAGATTTTGTCACTTTTTCCTTTAGTGGATTTGTTAGGAATATTGAAGTGTTTCAGTTACTCCAGCCAAAACTCTGTTTTCCCTTTCAAATCACTTTTGTCCTAAGCTTTGCTTTAGTTCTTTTTCTTTGCAATATTTCAGGATGAAGTATTTTGAACTCAAAGACATTTTCATACTGTGGGAAGAGCTGGATGTCAGCCCTTTATAGATGATGAGGAACTTAGTTGTGCCAAGTTCCCTATTTCCAGTTATTTTGAATTTTATCATAACTTGTAACTTAATTAAGCCTGAGTAGCTGAAGGTGAGTAACAGCGTAAGAATCTTAGGATTCATTTGAAATAAAAGTTTCTAGCTCCTGCTAGAACATACCATAAACAGAACATACCAAAAATATGATTTAAGTGCACTACAAAGCTCGAACTAGGTGGCAAGCAAAAGGAATTGCCAAATGGAAATGCATGTTCTTCTTCCGTATTCAATCGTGCTGAAGCTCATGGACCTAAAATGTGGTTTATAAACATGGGCTCATCATCAGATGCAAGACACGGCTACGAAGGCAGCTTAACAGCAATGTTGCAATGGCATATTGTTGTGGTTTAATCCCAGCCGGCAACTAAGCACCACACAGCCGCTTGCTCACTCCCCCCTTCCTGGGATGGGGGAGAGAATCAGAAGAGTAAAAGTGAGAAAACTTGTGGGTTGAGATAAAGACAGTTCAATAAGTAAAGCAAAAGCCGCACACGCAAGCAAAGCAAAACAAGGAATTCATTCATGACTTCCCATCGGCAGGCAGGTGTTCAGCCATCTCCAGGAAAGCAGGGCTCCATCACGCATAGTGGTTATTTGGGAAGACAAATGCCATCACTCCGAACGTCCCCCTCCTTCCTCCTTCTTCCCCCAGCTTTATATGCTGAGCATGATGTCATATGGTATGGGATATCCCTTTGGTCAGCTGGGGTCAGCTGTCCCAGCCGTGTCCCCTCCCACCTTCTTGTGCATCCCCAGCCTCCTCGCTGGTGGGGTGGGGTGAGAGGCAGAAAAGGCCTTGACTCTATGTAAGCAGGAACGAACACATCTCTGTGTTATCAACACTGCTTTCAGCGCAAATCCAAAACACAGCCCCGTACTAGCTACTGTGCAAAAAATTATCATATTTAGCAGCCACCTTGACCTTGCCTTCTCACAAAGCAAATCGATCACTTTCTGGCTAGTCACCTGGATCTTCTTGAGGAGCAATACTGCAAGCTTGTTTTGCTGCATTTGCTACTTCCTACTGGCTTATGCAAAGAGTGAATCTGGCCCATAATCTGAGATGCTTTGGGAAAAAACAACCCTCCTTAAGAATATAAATGAACCAAAGAAGCAATTATTGTTCACCCATCCACATTTAACAAATAGACAGTACAATTAATTTTTTTCCCCTCGAGGGGACTAATGATGAACAAAGACCAGTAAATTTTAGATATACTTGCCATCTAAATTTCCTGACCAAACCAATATCTTTGCTACTTAATGCATTTTTTTTATAGTTTACTACTGCTTTGTCTCTATTTCTGTTCAGGATAGAAAAATCACCAGAGCTCAGGTGGGAGACTATGCAGTAATGTGTTTGTAATCAACAGATTAGTTAATCAGCCATGATTTATTAATGATGACTTAATTATACCTGATAGTGCAGTTCTGCTGCCTAAATGGAGCTTTAAAGGAGTTATTTTATTAATCATCATTGTGCTAATTGCAGACACTTATAGAAGGATTGCTAATTAAACATGCAACCATATGCAAAACAAGCAAGGCTGCTGAGAGTGGCAAGAAAAAGAGCACTCATTTTCTGAGTAGCAGCTTTGTTCTCATGAAATATTGTGTAGTTGACCTGCTGATCCTAATTACTCAGTAAGACTTATTTTAATATATTGTACATTTTCAGTCAACAGTAAAGGAAATTAATTATTGTGACAAATTCTGTCCATCTTTCCTAGTGCAAAAAATAGGTTGTGCAAACTTGCAATAAAATTATTTAGAATTTGTGCTTCATGTTTTAATGCGAAGGATTTACCTGTTGGTTTTATTAGCTGTATATAGTTAGTTAATCTAACTTAACTATCTTAACTTCGAGCAAGATCCTGAATGCTAAGTTGCCTTAGCACCAAATTAAATGTTTGATTACACTTGAAATGAGAATTCAGACTCAAAATCGCATGAGTGTCACATCAAGAAAAAGAGGAACACGGTGACGTTTAACTAAGTTAATTTCCAAAAGCCAAAGTCAGCACGGAAAATGCAGAAAGGAAACAGTACTTAAAGGTAGATTTCTGTGAAGAGACTACTATAATTTAAATGAACATTAGTGCCGTGTGATCTTCAACCTATGCAGCAAAATTTTTAGGTCCTTATAATGCTAAATACAATCTTTGAGTGCTATAGAATTTCACGCAGACTTCATCATCATGGACTTTCTATGGACTCTTTTTTAATACAAGTTGCTAGGCCTTCTCATTAACTAAATAAAACTTTGTTTAAGAGAGAATTTTCTGGAACTGCCTGTATAATATTACAATTATTAACATAGAAGTTTGGAATTTAATGTTTCTCTAAGAAAATAGTTAACTTGCATTGTTCTTATTAAATTAAAATGTTGAATCAAAAGTTAAATTAAGTGAAGATACTAAGTGGAAGGTTGGAAAAATGCAATGTCTCTTTGTATAGTGTTTCTGGTGCAGAGGATTTGCAGAACTGATTTGTGCTGCTCTCTTAATTAAGACTGTAGCATAGGGATGTGTTGAACCAAGAGCAAAGTATGTAAAGGGAAAATACAATTCCAAAAATTCCTGTGCGCTTGAGAGTTATTTATCATGAGAGTGTCCCAACAGAAGGTTATTAAGTTACAGGCACTGTACGTTTTGAGTAAATCCCTGGCGAGATCCAACAGCCAAAACTTGAAAATTTAAATGCACGTTTGCTCATTTTACTTCTTTGGTGTGTGCCTCTGCAGAGGCATAGCTCATGTACGAGCCGGGAAGAAAGCAAAATAAGAAAAAGAAGTTCTGAGCAATAGAAACCATATAAGTTTGTTGCTATGGAAATGAATGTACAGCTAAAAGGGATGAAAAGAAAATGGGAAGCCATTTTTTTATTCAATAAGCCATTTAACAGATTTGCTTAAAGGATTCATGAAAATATTTGCTTTTTTTTTTGTGTTATCTAGATGAGGATAGACAGAAAACATATATTGAAAAGTTGTTACCAAAATTTGAAAATTTTGCAAAAGGTGGGAATAAAACATCTCATGAATGTGAGCACAGCAAGAGGTCATAGAAGGAAGCCATTTGTTCCATAAGGGATAGGAAGGCAAATTAGCAACAGATGAGGCAGTTCTTTCTGGGAAAGAAAAGATTTCTTTGTCTCAGTATTCATCAGAGTGACAGGGAAACATGGCAGGAACAGAGGGAACCTTCCCAGAAGTAAAAAAAGGAAACTAAATGAAAATTAAGGGTGATGCCAGATCAGGTAAAAATTAAATTAGTTCAATTAAAAACTGAAAAATCTGCCAATTAAACAGTTTGATTCTGACTTCTAAATCCCCCCCCATGAGTAGATCTGTCTTTAAAGTAATTACCAGACTTAAACAAAAAGACAGAACAAAGGATTTTTCTCAATTGCTGAGTCACTGTCCTTTTATTTCCTAAAATTTATTACAAACTATAATTAAAAATTTTCAAAAGAATGGGGAAGTGTAATAACAAAACCCAGTATATTACCAGATAGTCGAAAAGTGTGAAATTTTTTTTACTACGGGTCAGTTTTAGACTAAGATCTTTAGTTTAGACTTAATGTCTAAAGCAGAATGTGAAAAAATAAACGTTTCTAACTCTGTTGGTTTCTTTAGTGAGAGGTTCACTTTGACTTGTGTTTTTGCCTCACTGATTGGGAAAAGAGGACATTCCCTGGTTTTTAATGTCATGAATCATAAAAGCCTAAGTTTTATCCACTTTCCAGTGTTCCGTGATGTTTTTTGGTGATACACCCAAACCAAGAAACCACTTTCCCACAGGTAATTTTTGTCCTGTTAAGAATTACAGGGTAGATAACATACATTAAGCAAACCCAAGAAAAATTCTCAAGAATGTTTCTAGAATTGTGAAGAGGAAGGAGTTTGAAGAAGAACAAGTAGGTTTGTGAGGAGCAGGAAGAGGAGAAGGAGGTGTAATCATAGAATCATAGAATCATTAAGGTTGGAAAAGACCTCTAAGATCATTGAGTCCAACCATCAACCCAACACCACCATGCCCACTAAACCATGTCCCTAAGCACCACATCTACACGTCTTTCAAATACTTCCAGGGACTCTGGCAGATGGGCACTCTGGTAAGTCCCCTTTGGTTTGGATCCGAAGCATAGCAAAAGGTCAGCAGAGAATATATTTGAATTCAAATTCAGGTTCCTGGCTTTGCTGCACCTCATACTCTGCTCCAGCTCTACTATAATCTACATAATCACTTCTCTATCCTAAAATCTCTCAACCTGACTCCCAGATCATACAAACTGTCTCTACTCTACTACTCTACTACTTCCCTGGGCAGCCTGTTCCAAGGCCTGACCACTCTTTCAGTAAAGAAGTTTTTCCTAATGTCCAGTCTAAACCTCCCCTGGCGCAACTTGAGGCCATTTCCTCTCGTCCTATCGCTGGTTACTTGGGAGAAGAGACCGACCCCCACCTCGCTACAACCTCCTTTCAGGGAGTTGTAGAGCGCGATGAGGTCTCCCCTCAGCCTCCTCTTCTCCAGGCTAAACAGTCCCAGTTCCCTCAGCCGCTCCTCATAAGACTTGTTCTCTAGACCCTTCACCAGGGTCTGTGTAGAGACTGTGTAATATGTGAGCATAGTTAAAATACTGAGGGGCATGCCCTCAGTTTTTGCCACTAGTTAAAGTTAATGATGCAAAGACAGTTTGTATGATCTGGGAGTCAGGTTGAGAGATTTTAGGATAGAGAAGTGATTATGTAGATTATAGTAGAGCTGGAGCAGAGTATGAGGTGCAGCAAAGCCAGGAACCTGAATTTGAATTCAAATATATTCTCTGCTGACCTTTTGCTATGCTTCGGATCCAAACCAAAGGGGACTTACCAGAGTGCCCATCCCACCAAGCTCAATTCAGGTGGGAATTCCAGCTGGAATTCTTGAATTTTTCTTTTGTTTCAGAAAGCCTCCTTTCTCCATAAATATTTACGGGTGTTAACAGAAGTAAATTACAATCTTAAGGACTATAACAATTTCAGTCACCCATATTCAGGAAGAAATGGCTCCTTTCTGAACAAAATAATTCTGTTTTAAAAACAGCCTTTTGGACTTTAATATATTTATGCATAGCAGCTTTCTGAAGACGTGTCTAATTGACTTACATATTTAACATCACAGCCTCTGTTCTTACCTGTGTTTTTAAGGAATATGGTTACTACAACTTTCAGAAACCTTTCCGCAGTTAATAGGAACAATAAACAAAGTACCCTCTTAATAACAAACTGCAGGCTCTTTCTCAATAAAGTTACAATTTCAGCAGAAAAAAAATGTAGATTAAAAGGAAACACCTGCTCCTGTAAATTACTATGTTGCAGGTAGCAACCCAGGAGACTCTGCAGATGGTTCTGTATTTGCAAACCTGACCTCACCACCCCTTCATCAATCTCTGACTGATCGATTCTCTCCAAACTAGAACACACCATATCCCAAGGTACTAGGAGACACCTTTGAATTAGTCCCAGTCAGAATACCAATTAAGTGGTACTTTGGTTTCATTTTGGAAGTTCTTAACATAGGGTTCAATCGTCTCATCAAGCACTAGCACTGACTAAAAGGTGGTACAGTCAGACAGTTTCAGGAAGAGCTCTAAGGGGAATTGTACTTCAGGAGGTGTAACCTTTGCTAGATTTCCCTGCTGACTGGGAGCGTGGATTAAGCTGTGCTATGCCCTAGGATTTTGAGGAGGACAAAAAGAAGGTGGAATCTTGATTCTTAAAATGGTACAATATGAATTAATCACTTCAGTTAGCCTTCCCTGCCTGCCAAGAAAAAGTAGAAGAGAGATAGTAAGTTCTGTATGTTCATTTTCCCTCCTCAACTGTTTTCAGGCATCTTACTTCGCTTATTGAGACCTGAGACTGGTTATGCTGGTCTTTTCTTAACTAGGACAAATTTTCTCACTTGCTTCTTCCAATGTGTATCTATGCAAAGGCCTTGTACAATGTATTGAGACCAGTCTAATCAATACATACATCCTTTTTCTTTGTGGAAGAATACATTAACACCCTTTCTAGAAAACAAACCTTTTGAAAAAAATAGTTGCAAGCTTGTGTTCCCTGTCCACTCTTACATGTTCCGATTTTGTCACCCATACTCCTCAAAATTCAGAGGAAGACAGTGTGATACGGTGATACATTTTGTGCTTCAGTGATACCAGTAACATATTTGGGTTTGTTTCCTCTTCATTGAGCACTTTGAATTTTACAGCTTCTTTACTCTCTGAATGCCTGAGATACATTAAATGGCTTCCACTCACCTTAAAGAAGATACATGCTTTCCCTAAAGAAAAAGATTTAGAGAGTAAGGGAAATTAATCTGCATGCAGTTTGCCAGAATTCTTTGTAGTTTCAGACTCTTATTGGATCGCTGTCTGGGATTATTAGGTTACTTTGGTAGTCTTTTCTGCGTTTCATAGATGCATATATCTAAGGCCATCATCTAATCTGATGACCTGAATGCGTATCGCAGACAGTAATAGTCCACAAAGCAATCTGTGTACTGAAGCCAATACTTCGTGATTTCAGTATAGTAGAAAGACATCCAAATTTAATATAAAAATGTAAGCTTATGAAGAATCTATCATATTCCTTGGTAAAATATCTAGGAATTTTCTGTTGAAAATATGTTCTGTGTTTCCAGTTCATGGTTTTCAAACTTTGTCCTCTAGCTATTGGATCTTTTTATGGGTTTGTCTGTTAGATTAAATAGCCCTTGCTGTAAAGCTTGCATTCTTGACTTTTTGATGCTGTAGAACTTGGGAGGGAAATTTTCCTGGTGTTTGACTCTGAAAGCATCCCTATAATCTGATAGCACTTTTATTCAATGCACATTTTTCAGTCAGTCTGAATTACAAAAATACAGTTATTACTATGTTCAGACACTTCTTTTTAAGCTGTAAGGAAAAATGAAGTAATACACACCTTTTTGCTTCTCAATCGTATATGAAGACAACCAGCTGCAACAGAAATATAGCTGCCTTACTGCATTTTTTGCATTAGGAATTAAGGTCTGTGAGTGGTTGATGACATAAAGCACAAAGTATGGAATTAATTAAGCAAGATTGTCTCACTTATTTTGTATATCTAAAAGGAAACCTGTTTAACAGAAGTGGCTGAATACATTGCTGTAAAAAGCTTTTCATTTAAAATTTCCACTGTGATATTAATTAAGTCTGAGAAAACTTCCCCATCCTCAAGTTTGGATAATTCAAGAGAAAACTCCACTAAAATCTGATAGAATGCTGTCATTCAAGATTCCTGAAATCTCTGAAATAATAAGGAATGAAAAGAAAGAACTAGCTTCGTGGGAGAAAAAACAAACAACAGAGCTTTTTGATACCAAATACTCAGTCCTTTTTCTATATACATTGTATGAAGTGAGTTTTTTGCTCTTCTACTCATGGTTTATCACTTTTCATTCTCATGTACCTAATGGGAAACATTGTCCTTTGTGCATTCTAAATCCAGCATTATATGTTAGCAATCACTACATTAAGTGTTTCTTTATTCACAACCAGCTTTACTAGTAGCTTTTAGAATATACCCGTCACATCTAATTCATTATAGTTTGGAAATGTGGCACTTGGGAGATTTGAAAATCAGAAACATCGAATGTTACTGTGTGCCTAACTAGAACATCTTAATCTTTTAGAATTGCATTTCTTTTGATGAGAAAACCTCTGTGGCGTCCTGCTGTCCATTTGGACAAAAGAGCAGATGTGTTATATGCATGTGTGCATGTGCGCTCATCTGTCTATGGCAGGATGCAAACCAATATAACCACAAAAGTTCCTAGTTAATTTGGAAAGCATTAATTACAACATCAGCCCTTACAGTTAATGGTGTAAACTTAAATTGAGTGTGGCTTAATTTGCATAACAGTTTAATTATAAAGCAAAAATCTAATGGGAAAGTACTGTAAAAAATGAAGTAAGATGTATATATTATTTTGTGTATGTATGTATATATATGTATCTATCAATTTGTTTTAAGATTTCCTTTTCTTTTACCCATATATTTGATCCTTGCCATTTTTCAGTAAGTTTCAAATTTCAGCAAGTAAAGATAACTTTATTGCAAAGGTTTTTTTAAAAAGTAAGTGAAAATGTGGTTATGGAAAACATGAAGATTTAACACATGCCCTCCCAGAAAAGGTGAATGCTATGCTTTCATTAAACAAGTCACTTTCTAGTTCACACTAACAACATTAAGAACTGAGGTTCTGGACAACCAAAACTTAGCTATTTTTAACTTTGGACACTTGATTAGTCCCATTAACTGCAGTAGTATTACATAAACATGTGAAGTTAAGCATGTATGTAAAATTAGTATATAGAACATCTAATTAGAATTCTCATTTTCTTTACTAATGGGATTTTTGTAGGACATTTCTTCACTTAACATTCTAAAACATATTCGTGGAATATTTACATGATAACTATTACACATTACTAAAAGAAAACAAGTTAAGTGTGCAGTAGTGTATTTTAAAATATACTATACCCTTATGGACATAAAATATTTAAAATGCCATGAGAGTGGATTTTTAATTTACAAAACTGAATACATTAAATCTGAATGATATATATCAAAAGCATTTGATCCATTATTTAAATAATTCAGCTGATTTCTTTAAGTATATATTATTCTGTATTTAAATAATTTAACTGATTTTTTTATATATATTCTTCTATATGTATTCTATATATATTTCTTTAAATAGAAGTGCCTTGAAAAAGGCACTTAGCTAACAATTTTTTAAAAAAATGTTACTAAATATGTTATTAAATAAAAGAATCCTTCTATCTCATTTTTATGAAGCACCATTTGACAGCTCAGATCCATGAAAATGTTACTGAAAATACTGTCACTTCTTATTTGTATGTATTTCTTTGGGTGGTCATATTTATTTTCTGTATCTTTTAGTGCAAAAGTGAAAGTTAAGAATGCTTCCAAATAAATATCTGGACTGCACGGCTCTTACCCCAGAAAAGCTGTTGTGAAATGCTCTGAAAACTGATAGTAAGTACATTTATGTAACAGTTTTGCAAGTACATAAAATGAAGGATAATCGACAAAAGTCTCATTTGTGTAACAGCTTTGACCCATTAGGGGCTTTTGAATCATGCATCACTGACTTCAGGGTTGCCGTTGTCAAGCTACTTACAGATCCTAGTTAAATCAGGCATTTCATATTTTTGCCCTCATTCGCTTTTGTTTACCAGCAGGAGACAAAATATTTAATTAGTTTTGGGGCATTTATAATCTCCTCTGGGCCAGCTCCAGCCATGATGCTGGACGCCACTTCTGAGTTAATTCCAGTCAGGCTGGCCCCTCCAGTACAACATATGGGTAACCCATAAGCTTTTAGCAAAAGTTGCAACTGAACTATTAGAGGGGTGGGTCCTCCCTGCTGGGAAAATACTTCACAACAAAGCAAAAAGGGGCCAGCGTCACCAGTGGAGGTCAAGGCAACACTTAGACCAAACAGCATCTGGCAAACTGTGCCAAGTAGAAATCAATGAGAAGCAGGGCAGTGGGTAGTAATTTTATGCCTGTTTGCACAAGAAAATAACTCCTCCTGAACTGAAAAATTATTTTATAAAAAGCTTACAGAATCCCTTAGCATCACCTTCTCCATTGTTGCGTCATATATTTTTATTTCAGTCAATAAACTATGTGGCACAACCTATACACAATTTTGTTTTGGGCAAGCAACATTAATTGTAGCATTAATTGTGTTTTGGGAGTTTTGAGAGTTTTCTTCCTGATTGGTTAGGAACCAGATGTATAACTGTAATTCATTTCCAAAGTGTGTTACATTCTCTTCTTCATGTTACAACGAGTCAAATGGTTTGAGAAGAAAAAAAAAAGACAGTTCCTAATATTATAGACTCTAGATTCCAGCCACTGTAAACTGTTGCAGCTCAGCCCACTTGAAACCTTCCCTTGTTTTTCATCTTCCTTTTATTCTCACTTTCTGTTCCTGCCTGTATCTCTGCTTATATCTCATCTTGTGGCCTTTGTTTTTCCCCATTGTCTTTCTTAGCTTTTTCTCTTTTCCCTGAAATTCCAAGTGTTAGTGTTTATCTTAAATATTGTAAGCTGGCTGCCATTGAATTCAGTGCGATTACTCAGGGCTTAATATTAAATACACTCAAGTCTTGACAGGTTCATGGCATTAGACACCATATTTTATCCTGTACAGAGCTTATTTCTTGTGCACTTTTCTGCTTCTCAAAACAGGGACCATTCTCTACGGTTTTGGTTTTTGTCTGCTTGTCAAGAAGTATTTTTATTTACAACAATTTCAACAGTCATTTTCATACTTAAGCTACCTTGTATTTTCCTGCACATTAATTCTTTTTGTACTTTGAGTGAAACAGGTTGCAGGTTGCAGATTGCTAAGTCTTTATGGTATAGAAATTATACACAAGTAATAGTGTTTCATAAATAGATTGACTATCTTGAAGCACCCACTTACATGTTTCCTTAGTTTTCTGTGGTGCTGGGAAGATGTCAGCTTCAGCCTGACAGTCTTCATGCCTCTTGATAGAGAAAAGAATAGACTATAGTCAGAGACTTTTCACTGTAGGAAAAAATTGAGAAAATGAATGTTCCAGCACTTTGGTGGAAGGAACAGAAACCTGAATGTTCGTAGAGTCTGTTATTGGTCCTGTCCTATGGAGGGTTGCCATATGAGGAAAAAGAACTCGCTAGAAGTGAAGTTGACGAGCTGTTGGTGTCCGGGGAGAGAAACGGCGCATCTACTCAGAGTGTGCAATTTTTTGACAGTTATAAATTACACAGAAAAGTTTTAATACAATAGGTAAAATGATGCAATTTTTTGGGGGGGTTCTGCTTTTGAAATGTGTCAAGCTACTTGCTTGACCAACATCTGCATGTGCAAGCAGATTGTTTGTTTGTTTGTTCATTTTAAAATAAGTTTTTTCTGCTGATGTATCTGGGAAACTCAGTGGAGCACCTTCTTACATTCCTCTCCTTTGATACCATGAAGCACCATGATACCATGATACCATGAAGATACAAAAATCTCCCTTTCTGTACTGCTCTTTCTCCCCTCAATAGTAAACAGAAAACTCCCCTAGTGTAACTGTTGTCTCTTTCCTAAGCTGTAATAAAGTAAGTTCATTGCCAATACAGAGTCTTTACTACTGTATGAACAGCTTTAGTTTTCTCATGTGTATCAGCAAGACAATCACCACATATTAAGAGAAAAAGGTTTATGAGAAAATAAAAAGGAGTTGTCTTTTCACACATCGATAATTAATGATCTTCAACAGCTAGCTGGGGAGAGCCCTAATACCCCACAGCTGTAAGAACCTGCTGTGATGTCTGCAACATACAGTTAGCATTGTTGCCCGTGGTCTTGTGAAAGTTGGAAACCACTGCTCTCAACAAAGACCAAGTAAAATATGTAGTTACTGATTAGCAAGTAGGTTGGATACAGGCATAACTGAATTGGAAATTATAGTATTTGTCATTTCAGGTAGAGGATTAGACATATTCTTAGGAGGAATTTTGGTAAATGTAATACTTGCGCTGAAAAAAAAGGTATAGATACTTCTAGGGAAGTAATTTCATTCCAGGGTGAAATTCAGAACTGTCTCTCAGCATAATTACCTGTTCAGTTTCTATGTTTAGGAATTTTTGTGGGTTTTGTTCTGAATTCCAAAGAAAAAAATCAATTCTAAAGGCTAGCTTGTGAATGATCTTGGTATTTTTTGTCTAATTAAAAAAAAGAAAAAGTTTTTTTGAACATAGGACAACTAAAATGATGGGGGTTTTTTAAACAATGATTGATTGCAATAACATTAATTTGTTTCTTATGCTTCAGATGGCATAGCAAATAGGTAATTTAAGAGTTACTTACTACAATGTAAGAAAGAATGTTTTTTCACAAAGTCAGCTTGGGGAACTGACTCACCCTATGGCTGCATTATGGCCTACTTGACAGTGCTTGGGAGGAAGCAAGTACCTAGGGATGGGAAGGGAGTAAACCCACCTGTTTCAGCAAAAGCCTGAAGTTTCAGCGGGTAAGATGTGATAACAAATCACATCCTCTGCTAAGATGAGATGACATCCTAAACTGCAACCTTTGTTGCTTGAGATTGTCTGACCGTACTTTTGATTAAGGAAGAACACTGAGCTGATTTTCCTATTGAGAAGTTTAGTTCATCCATTCTTTGTAACAAGCTTAGGATTTTTGGGTTTTTTTTTTGTTTTTAGCGCTGGTATTGCTTCAGTGTCAGGGATGTCATTAAATTTAGTTACATTTATAAACTTTTAAAAATAAATGCATGAATCCTAGTTCACATATGCTGGTTCATAAATTGTTGGGCTTTGGCTGTTACCATCTTTGCAGAATCCATTTGGAACAAACATCTCTGTTTTGAGGTTAAAAGGACCATCTCATTGTATTTGGAGGGCGGTGGGCGCAGGAGGTGAAACATGGGAATTTATCTCTCTGTAATCTCAAAGATCCCCTTATATTTAGAGGTGCTTGTGATGCACAGGAATGAGGAATGGGCAGGGTGACAATTGGATGAGAGACATCTGAAAAAGCTAGAGAGAGTAGGGGCCACAGCAGAGGGAAGTCAGGACCAAGAGGTAAGTAACCCCTGGAGTACTGCTGCCTCCAGAATCTGGAGTTGGACCCAAGAGTTCTGAGTTTAATCTTACTTCTGCTGTGAGCAAATACAGTCAAATCAGCTGATGAAATATGTCCCAACCACCTACTTCATCTTTCTAATTCTGAGGTTCCTGGTACACGAAAAGATAATAATTTATTTCTTGTGCTGCTAGTTACCCCGTTAGAGGTTTTTCAGAACAGGTTAGAAAAACATTTATTAGAGATCATAAAAACAGTAATTCCTGTTTGGAGTCAGGAGGGTAAACTAGATCCCTTCCCTCATCTGTTTCTCGGTGCATAGCATAGATAGTGCTTTTAGTAAGTCTCAAGCTTATAGTAAAGGATATATAGTCCTTTATATAGTAAAGGAAGGTCTTCTCTGGAAGACTCTTGCCTCATTGGAATTGGGTATATAGGAAAAGAAAAGATGGTTAAAGAAACTGAATTACATCTTAAATAGATGGATTCTGCTCTTGCCTGTGCCAGAATGCCTGTGTAATGCCTAACAAGTAGGAAACCATTTTAATTTTTTTGAAGTGGTTGCTGTGGGCATATTTGTACTGCCCAGTGCTACTGAAGCTAGTGCCGAATGAGTTAATTCATCGTTGAAAGATGAACAGAGGATCAGTGTTTTGCCCAGGCTAGTTAGTTCAGCTGTAGAGCAAAACTTACACAGCTGTACTACTTCATTATCCAAGCTTCCTTGCACAATGCTGGTTGAATGGTGAACATTGTGCCAGGTGACTGTGTGTTCCCTATTGTGTGTTGCCTATAGGTCGCTTTGTGAAAAACTTCAGGCCAGCTTTTGCAGATTGCTGAGCATGCACAGGTGGAATTGACATTGATAGATGACTATATTTTTAAGACATGAGAATCTATATGATGTCAAGTATTCAGAAAATTTGCTAGCTTTGTAATGATGTCACAGCTTTTTTTTGCTTCTTTAGTGGTGCAATGGGTTGCAATATTCTAAGTGGAAACTTCTTTCTTTTCATGAGCTGTCTTGTGTATATGTGTGTGTGTGTATATATGTATGTAATAGTAATCATATTCAATACATAATGTAGGTGAGAAACATTTTAGACAGTTAAAGGTTCAAAACATGTTCCTCTGGTACCATAATAAAATGAACGCTTTCTCATAATTGTTTTTTTTCTAGGAGGTTTTAGACCTCCTGTTGTAGAAGCATGCTTTAAAACAGAGTTATGTTGAAAGGGTGTTCTCTGCAGGATGACTGGGGAAAGCTATGCTTTTTGAGCCTTACCTGAGGGAAAGCTACTTAAGAAAGATAACATGGAACAGAAGAGGATGACTGGCAAGGAGAAATGGGTAAATTGAGAAAAAGCGATAGCTGGAGTGTGATATGGCAAGTAGAGCCTCAAGTGTGGATGGGAGACTTACTTATTGAACTATTAGAAAGAAAAGCTCACCCCAGAGAGACTTAAGAGGAAAATGAAATGTTCTAAGCACTCTGTGGAAAAGGTTGTCCAGTATGAGGTTGGGAAGCACCAGGTGAAATGGTTGTAAACTCATCTTACTGCTGTAGATTGCTATTCAACTTCCCAGTATGAGTTAGTGTATAAATTTCCTTTCAGTTCAGGAAACAACATTCACTTGTGAATTGTTCTGTTTTCTGATTGTCCTATAGCCGTAATAAGGAAAACTATGTAAATAACCAAGGAAGGAAAAGACATTATTCTGCACACCATGGATTTCTAGCCTGTCTTGTGAGCTGAGTCAAATATTACTAGAAATTGGGCCCTTAAGGATGGTCATATTTTGGTAGTTACCCACCTGCTCTTAATTAAGCAGCATACGGCATGCCAGTCTTTGAGCTTTGCTTAGTATAAAATACAGTGATAAGAAGTCTTGATCAGGCTTTTAGAAAGGATCTACCTGCGATGAAATAGTGAGTTCTGGCTAGAAGGATGAGGTAAGATTCTTGCTTTGATATATTGCTTGAATATGTTATTTTTAGTACAACTAGAGAAGAGAAAGTATTGAGGAATTAGACTTTAATTAGAAATGTTACTTTCACTTCCTTTTAAAATTAGTATTTGGCCACAGTCATTCCACAACAAAAGTAATTAGACTGTGTTTTCCATACTAGTACAGGTGGAAGATATGCAGCTCTTCTTAGTGGGTGCTGTGATAATCGCATCTGAGTTACTAACTTGCATATCTAGCAGACAATTTTTGACGTATTTCTCTATGTAGTCATAAATCCTGAAACTAGTTAATTTCTTTAATGGACTGAAACTATCCCTTATTTCACTACTATCAATGGTGACTTAATGAGGATAAAATAATTTGGTTTATGACTGAAATAACATTCTTACCTGTCTGTCTTGTTTTTTTCTGAGAAAAACATAATATTTTGATTAAAGATACTGTTTTGGAATTAAAATATGAATCAAGAATAATGTTACTTAGGGTCATGGAGTAGCACTGAATTTGTACCTGCATAGTTAGAGATTCAAAGATTGAAATCTGAGTAATTGAGTAGACACAGAACTTTCTGGTGATTCTAATTTTATTCTGTCTTGAGATTATGTTAGGACAATAAAATCACAGTAAAAGGGAGATTCTTGAGAAATGATTGGTGTACAATAAAGATGAGACTAATATAAGTTGGGATCTAGAAAAGTTTTTAGTGCCACAGCAGTGTATCACATCAGAATATATTAATAGCTTTTTGAAAACTTATATCATAAAGATCTTGAGAATAATTTGAAAAATTATTTCAAAGAATAAGATTTCTGAGAAATGATTAAAAATAAATGGAGGAGGGAGTAGAATAAATAATAAATAAATAAGTAATAACTGAGACAAGTTGAAATATAGAGGAAATCAAACCAGGTGAAGGAAACCTGGGAAAATTTCACTGATTTCCTTTTTATTATTGACTGAGCAATAAAGCAATTTATTTTCTAGCTTGAGGTAACGTATGTTCATATGGCTGGTGGGCTCTGCAAATGAACTAAATTAATTGGTGTGGATAAGATCTTAATACTTACTTTTCTTATTTTTCTTTCATAAAGCGGAAACTTAAAAAAATTGTAGGTGATGAAAAGCAGGCATTTTGATCTGCCAAAGAACAATTTTTAGCCTTGCCTATAAGCTATAAAATCCTTAGGGGTTCGTTATTAATCCAGATGGATTTGGGCCCTTGTCCTGTGATTTGATAGTAAATCATTTAAGGTAAAATTACAGCTTGTTCAGTAAGAGAGATAAATCACAGCTGCTCTCTTGAGATTATATCAATGTATTAGTCAAAACATGTGGTGAATCAATTAGGAACGGGAAAATTAACAACACTGTCAGGTACTATGTTACTATGCATTAGTGGAGTAAAATACAAAGTTTTTAAGAACTGTGATTTTCAATATATTTGAAGTCTTCATTGTAATTCATACTGGCAGGACATACTAAGTTAAAAATAGGAAAACTGCTGACAAATGAAAAAATACGGTATTATACCATATGATATTTTAAAGGGGTGCTTTTCTTATTTCTGGTATGAAATTAACAGCACTCTTAACACTAAGAGTGATTAATTATCTGAATTGAGTAATAGCTATCTCATGAGAATGCACAATACTTATTAACTTACAAAATATCTTAATTTTATTGTGTTCTTTTACATTAAAAATCCCTAGAGATTTGTTTTAAGAGACAAAGGATTTAACTAACAAACTTATTTGGGCATGCAAGAGCATGAAGATCAGAGGTGTATTTTTTTTTCCTACTGCACATGCAATACTTCCCATGAAGTGTCTTCAGAAAAAGAAATATCTCACAAATTCTAATTGCTGATACTTCTGTGAAAGACATATAGTTATGTGGTTTTTCTGAAAGGTACTGTTCTCAACTCTCTCACACACACAAATAATCAGAAATTGTCATTCAGAAAGCAGCATTTTAACGTGTGGTAGTAGTTCTTTATGTTTGGGAGAATAGGTCAATGCACACAGATAGAAATGTTGAACATTTATAATGAAACGTGATGCAATTGCACGTCTTTAAAAATTGAAGATACGGCATATTGATAATGGAATAATGGAGACTCCCTACCCCAACTATCATCTCTGTTCAAGACCATTAGGATTCAGAATATTAAGAGCAGAGCAACTGGGCGTAACAGCCTACGTTCAACATCTGTCATGCTGGAGTCCATTAGTGTTCAATTGCATCCTATTGTTTTTGGATTATTCAACCTCATTTCATTGTCATTGCTTCTGCTAGGGATTAATCAGCTGTTTACAACTACACCAAGTTTTGAAGTAATAATGGAAACAATTGAGCTATAGTTCTAAATAAATATACAGTATTCAGTCTCTAATGAAAAAAGTTACTAATTTATGAATACTGGTAACAATTTAATTAAGCTTGAAATCAATACAGATAATAAATCATTGTGTGGCAGGGTTTTTTTTTTACCTTTTGTGTATATCATAAAATGATCTTATGATATTTCCTTGTAGGTTTATGTGGATAATGGTTTTAATAATACAAGTGCAGTAAAACAAATTTTGATTATGGGGTGTGGGTGTGTGTATGAGGGCTTCTCTATCATTACAATTGGTAGCAGAAATGATCCGTTACTGCCAGCAAGCAGATTTCTTTTTTTCACATCCTCTTTTATTCTCTCTATGTTTTTAGGGATATTACTAAAAAGGCACTTTTTTTTTTTTTTTAAATTCATGTAAAATACACATACATACTTTAATATGCTGTATTAAAAAGGGCAGTTTTCAGACTATTTGTATACTTACATGTTTTTGTGTATGTCTATGTCCCAACCTATCCAAATATTTTTACAATCTTTATTAGATAAATCTATAGCTACATTTTAACTGTTTAAATATATTTTAAATTATTGTAATAACATTGGATTTGCTGACATGCGAATACATAATCCCCATTTTTCTCAAGGTATTACTCTCTCTGCAATGTTGTGTACTTTATACAATAATGAATTGTGAGTCCTGAGGGTTTCTAATAATTTGAGTCGACTTATTTTGGTACGTATAACACCAAACAGTAGTATTCTCGGCCATATACCATTAAGCGAATTCTCCTCTGTTTCATTAGAACAGTTATTTCTTCTACCCTTACTACTATCTAACCAGAATTTTCACACGTTTTAATGTACAAATACTACAATGCACAGAGTTTTTTTTTTTCCTGAGTTGCAACAGATTATCCATTGAAAGGGTCTTTTGCTTAACTGCCCAGAGTCTTGTGGGGCCAGCCAGACACTACTCCAGATGGCAAGTTGTTAGGGCTGGACAGAATGGCTTTGGAAGACTTCTCAACAGATGAAGGCTCTAATGTTCGGATTTTACTGTTTTGTTTTTTTTTTTTTCCCTGTAGTTCCCAGGGTGGGAAGGTACTGGGATGGAAGCAGAGTGCCGCCCGCCCACCTGCTACCACCTGTTTAGCTTTTGCAGTTTCTATAAAGCCTCATCTTGTCTGTAAGACACAGACATTACTTGCCGGCATGAGTCAAGAAAGGAGAGATTTCCGTTACGAAGTTATGTCTTCAGATCGCAACAGTTCATCGTTTCAAAATACTCTCCTAAACTGAATCAGAACTTCTTTCTTTTGAAATGGTCATTTGGAATTGATGTGTTTTTAATCCATTAAGATCCTTTTTGGATAAAATAGACCATTTTCTTCAGTAGCATACATTTTGAGAATGGAGATTTCATTGTTTTCTCTCTCTTTGAGTTTAAAGAAATTAAAAGAATGAAAGTGTGAGACATTAAAAATTCTTTATTCTGTCTTTAAACAATAAGAAGCAATTTCCAGACATTTCCAGAAGAACCAGAAGACCTTTTATTTTATCTTTTTTTTTTTTTTTAAAGAAAAATGCTAAGAAAAATATCCCGTCATTGATATCTGGAAACAGATTCAAGAGGTACACAGGCTACTCACATGACTGCTTTCCCTAAGACTTTTTAGATACCTAATTTTTTAAAAGTAATCTTTGTGTGTGTGAAACTGAAGCTGCATTGAATATGAAAACCTGTAAATCCAGTCATTTGGATTCAGGCGTAGAATCAGACATGCAGTGCAGAAGTGGACCAAGCTGTGTTGTGAAGTGCAGTTCGGAAAGGATGGAGAATGCTGCAAAGAGAAGACTGGCTGCCAATGCCAGGGAGAGAAGACGGATGCAAGGACTAAACACAGCCTTTGATCGTTTGAGAAAGGTGGTTCCACAGTGGGGTCAAGATAAGAAGCTGTCCAAGTATGAGACCCTTCAGATGGCTTTGAGTTATATCATGGCTCTCACTAGAATACTTGCTGAAGCAGAAAGATACAGTACTGAAAGAGAATGGATTAGCCTTCACTGTGAGCACTTTCATCCGGAGAGCTACCACCATTACACGGGACAAAAAACGGCAACGGACAGTGATCCTTATGCACAGCGACTATTGAGCTATCATCCTGAACACTTTCAAATAGCTAATTAGAACGAACTGTACGAACTGAGAATATGCAGCAGGCCAGATGTGTAATTTAATAATTAGCAAGAGTTAATCTGCTTGAATAAGGTAATATTGGCATTATAATAGCTCATTCTTGTTTGCGTCTTACACTAATTTGACAAAATAAATTTGCTTTGAGAACTTTAAATCAATATGCATTTAAGAAGATTTAATTTATTTAATGCTGGTGAAAAGCATACTTGGAATTTGAAATCTTTCTGACAATTGCTTCCTAGTTCACCTAGTTTATTTGATTCTTTTATTAAATAAGTTTTTGGTGTTTTTTTTTACTGTGATGAATCATGACAGTATTTTGTACAGATCACAGGCCAAATTGATCCATGGTGTAACTGTGTGGAATAACACCAGAAATTAACTTCATTCCATGTTTTTATTTTTATGTCAGCTTTAAAGTTATTCTTTGGTTTGTTTTCACATACACGGCTCCCATGGAAAAAGTTTTATAATGTGTTGGAGTTCTAGTCCTCAGAGAACTAACTTTCTTAAACTTTGTAAGTTTGACGTATGGGTTCCAAGGTTGTGTAGGTTTGCTTTAATCCAATTTATGGTGTCTCTTGTATGCTCGAAAAAGAGCTAGTTTCAAGTCATGGAAGGAATGTTTTTATTTTCAACGGCTGTAAAAGCACATGTGATTATATACCATATATGAGAATGCTCACATGAAAATAGTCTAAACTTCTAGATTTTTGTAGACTTTAAATGCTTGGATTTTATTCTTTAATTTTATGTTATCTGGAAACAATAACAGATTTTGTAAATAATAAATAAAGTGTTTTCTATGATATGTCCTCACCAACTACCTGAAATTCCTACTGTAGGAATCACGTACTAATGGCTTTCCCAGCCCAAATACTACACTACTTCCATCACAGTCTTGGCAGTTTAATCTGCAGGAGAATCAACTAGCAAATGATGCTTGCTTCCCAGTTAGAGTAAGAAATGTGGTTATGTACCCTCTGAAAAACAGCCTTTAAATATAAGAGTTTGGTAAAAAGTTATAGAGCATTCCTGAAGTTGAGTTCATTTCAACCCTGCTGATGCCCTGAATTGACTTCTGTTTGTTCACTTCTTTCACTGGTGGAGGATAGAAGGATCTGGGTGGAAAAGGCAGAAGAGGAAAGGAAGTTGGGAAGGTCGAAAAATGAGAAGGAGCAGGACAGCTGGAGAAGCAGATGTGTTTGTAGCAGCATGTAGAGTCCGCAAAAGTTCGACTGCCGATGTCTGTTGTGATGGCAGCAGAATATGAAGATGAAGGGTACTTCTGCTGGTGCTTGTTTCCTGAAAGAAGCCCTTGCTAGTCTTAGCCGTGAGGGAGAAGGAGAAAAGGAGGCGCTGTCCCAGAACAGCTGTTGGTGGGTTTCCAGCAGGGAAGGCTGGCGGGTTCCCTGCTGGCTGCTGCCATATTTTAGAATTCTTTCAAATGACAAATGAATAGCTTTGTTAGGAGTTACTTTCAACAATTAAGCAGCTTTCAGTGAAAAACAAAAGCATCAATAGGAACTAAACCCTGTTTTGGGGGGGAGGGACTCTGCTGCAGGAACAGTGACATACAAAGACATGACCTTGCTGTCTGTCTCCTCTCAGAACCCTTACTGACGTTTTGCCCTTGGTCATCGTCGTGCAGACTAGTACGTTTCCTGAGGCGGGAGTTCGACTGTTCCTAGAGTGAAAGCTGCTGGGACAGACTTTCAGGCTAGGTTAAACACATAGAAGAGGCACTGTATATTCTGAGCAACTCCCTCCTTTAAACAGTGGCATTCAGGAATGTTTTTTAATGTGTATTTTAGCCTCTCTAAAGGTAATGAATAGTGATAATTATTAAAATGTGAGCTTTTCCTTCTTATGCATTACATTAAATCTTTATCAGCAAACAGAAAGCGGATTCAACCTTCTGGAAATATGAAGTCATGTTACTCACTGATTTCTTTGCAGAAGTTTATAGAGAGAGAATAGAATTAATTGTTGTCCATCATATAGCCAAGTTAATACTGTTTGAATATTCCTCATCATTAAGTGGCAAGTTTATGCATGTAATAACAATCAGTACAATCCTTAAATAATTAAATGATGTGCCATCTTACACTAATTTATTAGCTGTAAACTTTAGGCAGACATTGTCTCACCTGCACTGCTAGCACAGTAGTGGGTTTTCCATCGTGAAACCGGAATATGATGCAAATAAATCGTGCAATTATATGACGTGGAAAACTTGGCTTAGTGAAAGGTAGCCGCCTAAACCTTAGGTGGGAAGGGTAATGCAATCCAAAAGTATAAATACCAGAGTAGTGTGCAAAACAGTACTGATGTGTTTCTGCACCACTGGCATATCTTTTGATTTTGTGGGACATGACGTTGCAGTTTATATGTAATTTACTTAAAAGTACTTAACATCCATTTATCTTCCGATTTCTTCCGTGCAGGGTTGTAATTTACCATCTACTGCATATGATGATAGATATAATTACAAAAATAATGGATTAGTATGCAGTGAATGATTAAACGATAGTAAGCTCACATAAAGAGGAACAAACCAACAGAAAACATAAAATATCCGTGGTCGTGTTACCAAAAATTATTAAGAATTGAAACAGAAGTCCTAAAAAGCCCTTTAGTGCAGTACATAGCTTGTGAACACTTTGTAAATCAGGTCATTGCATCAATGTCTGCTGTTGAACAATATGATAATATAATCCCCATTCTCTTAGATTTGGTTGTGCTAGTGGGAGGTGAATGTTTTATTGACCTCTTTATCTATTGATAATAATTAGTAATATTACTAGTGGAAAAATTGTGATTTTGTATAATGTAGTAGTATTTTTGTTTCTTGGGAGGGTGCAGTGTTGAGCTGGAAGTTGGGATTTCCAATTTACTATAGCACAGAAGGCAGCAGAGTGTTCTTTGTAGTGTATAGACAGCTGTCTGTCTACTGATGATCTGTCAAAGCTTTTTGAGGAGTGAATTGCAGTGAGGGAGAAGTTTAATCATTAAAAATTCTTTCTGAAGGCAGTCTGAAAAGCAGATATTATCCATGCTGGTTTGGACTTCTCAAACTCAACAACTATTGAGGAAGTCATTGGTTTCTTTTCATAGCTTTCCTTTACAAATGCTTTAGTGACACTTTGTGAAATGTAAACTTGACTGTTTAACTTGGGTTTGATTATTGCTCCCAAATGTTGTTTCCCCACTGGCTGTTTGATGCTTTTCGGATAATGGCTGTGACCCTTCTTCTGGATTGGACTTTACTGGTATGGGCATTTGAAGCCTCCTCCCCTTAAATAATTATTGGTTCCAGTGGGCCTCCAAATGAAGCAAAAGCTTAGATGCTCAGAGTTTGGTGGGTTCTTAGTGACTGAGTTTTGTCTGCTCATAAATTTTTGTCCCACTGAACAGCAGTGCAAACCTGAAACACTTGAATTTGTAGTATCAGTACATTGTAATTCTAGAACCACATTATTGTGAAAACATTGGGGATGATAAATGCTTGCTTCATTAAATATTTGTTGCATGCTACACACATACATGTTTCGCTATTGAAATTCAGTGTGAAATTCCAATGAACTATTTGTGGGAAATTAACCTTTATTCTTCTAAAAGGTTTAGACTGCAGGGTTTTCTATTTGAAGTAGCTGTAGATACTCTGCTTCTATGATTCTTTGAATCATGTCACCCTGTTTTGACAAGGTGACCAGAGTTATTTTTGAACTCAGAACTGGAGTGGCATTTTTAACTGCAGTGACTTTTCAGTGGCTGAAAGCAGAACTAAGGTAGCACGTTCCCAAAATGTATGTTAGTAACGAAAAGTCAGTGGTTTCTTCCTAAGTATTGAGGTCATCAGTGGATATGTGTTAGCATGTTTTACAACTTTAATTCATTCCAATTTTTTAGGCTTCTATTTTCCATCTCACCATTTATAAGGTATTTGGGGCACAGTCCATCTTTTGCTATACACACATACAGGGCAAAGCTGAGTTCTTGGCTGGAATTTCTAAATGGTGCTGCAGTACAAATTCGGAAAAGTAAAAATGTTGCTAACCTTAGTTACAGTCTTGTAAAGTCAATGACATTACAACTTCTTCACGTGGGGAAGCATGACTATCATTAGATTTTTTTAATATTTAGCTAAGTTTCCTATACCATGTTAAGTAGAACTTCCCTGGTGAAATCTTTGTGGAAGTCCTTACTGTGATGTGATTCACTAGGCACAAATTTAAAAAAATACGATTTCCAGTCAAATTTTTGATTTTTCAAAATAAGCTTTTGCCTTAAGATGGGTACCCTTACACTTCCAGCTAGTTTCCAGCTATTTGGGCTAAGCAATATGGATGCAGTTTTCTGTAATTTAGGAGTGAAATGTATCTAGATTTTTAAAATTCAATAAGAATTTACAGAACAGCTTCTTTTTGCTCTAAATATGTTCAGCTGTTCTATCTCTACAAAGTATCCAGGGAAAAAACAAATGCACTGAGCATAAAGACATGTTTATTCATTGAAGAAGCAGTCCAGTGTTGCCTCTGCACAGATATCTTGTAACAAACATTAATTTCACCTGGTACTTGGGCACTTTTTAAAAAATGCTTTATGTTTTTAACTTTAATTACATTTCAAGAAAACATGGCTTTAAAAAACCCAAAGCAACCCCATGTATAATATTTAAATATATTTTCTACCAAAGAGTACATTTTAATATTGTCTACTGATTTTTTTTCTAATTTGTAATTCAGTTTTCATTTGTACAGAAATTAGCATGCAAAATATATCTTACTCAGAATTTGTTTAAAATGTCTGCATATGTAACTCCAAGGAAAAAGAAGTTCATTTTTGAGTGGCTTCCTGCAGCCTGGGGTGCATAGTTGGTTTTTTTTTTCCTCCTTCAAAATTTCAGAATGTCTTCAGTATTTTGCCGTTTCTTTACAAAACCGTGTTGCCGGCTATTAATGGATTGTATGATCCTAAAGGATGGTCAGTTTCTGAACAGAATTTCCCACTGATATAAATGGAGAACTCTGCCTAAATTTACAGCACATATGGCCCAAGATTTCTTTGTATTGTGCAATAAATGGTTCTTTATATCTAAGTGGACTTGACGTATAAAGGCATTAATAAAAGCATCTTGTGTTGCTCAGAGGAAATAATAAAATGTGTAGGAACTGCTTTAGCTCATGGAACTGTAGCTGAGCTAAAATGGTCTTAAGAACGTGGTCTCTGACTTGGCAGGCACAGAAGTACATAGAAATCAAGCCAGGTAGAAATGGAGAAACATGGTTATGGTTACATGAGAAAGCAAAATCAGTACCGGCAAATGTAATGGGGCGCATCCTTTTTTTTCCCTTTCTCTTCTGTATCTGAGCTATAAGATCCAGCTTCCTTAAGTGTTGGTTTTGCATCTGCTGCTTGTTTAAAATTCATTCCGAAGTCTACTGATGGACCCTTATACAAAGTATATGCTAAATCATTCAAGTTAAAGACTTGTATAGGGAAGAGTGAAATTCAGTGTGATTTATGTGTTTGAATGGCCCTCATTCAATTTTCGCTTGTTCAAGTGCTGGATACACAGCTAAGGGTTGAAAAAATAAGTCCTCTGTAACAGGTCTCCAGTGCCCTGCTGCACAGAGAGGCTTCTAGGAGCACAGACCCAGTAAACAGGAATTTCAGGGGTAGTATGTGGGCTAGGTGACCAATGCAGTAGAAAGCTTCTGCATGAATTTTTGAGACATGATGGAGTTCAGCTATGACAGTCTTAGGTAGGAGTATATGCTTGAGCATAGGCTTTGGAGACTAATTCTCCAAGATGCTGAGAATTTGGCAAATCTATTGACCTTTAAAACATGCAGATTGCCCTGAAGAGTCCTTGGCTTCTGCTCTGGTACCCCTGAGAAAACTTGTTCTTTCAAACTTTGATGAAGGGGCTGAGGTTATCAGAAAAAGAAACCATAATTTAAAACCAAAGCAAATTGATACTAAGAATGGTTTAAAAAAGCAACAACTGTATTTCACAACTACCTGCTAGAAGCATGGCTAGTATATAACTTGACAGTATTTTATGATTTTCTTCTAAATAATGTAAGGTCTGATTCCAGTAATCAACTGTCACAGCAAAGTTCTGAGGAAACCTCTGGTCTTGTTGCACACTTTCACGATTATTTGAACAGGACACGCTCTTGTATGCAACTCTGAAGCATTTATTTAAGTTTAGGTGAGACGAAGGGAAATACATTACTGAACAGGCAGGTGTTTGTTTTTTCCTTGCATATGCACTTAAAATATACTTTAAAACTGACATTAACATTTTTCTTCCCAGTGAGAATGACTTTGGATCAAAAAATAAAAAATATCAACTTTAGTCAAGAAAAAATTATAAAATAGAATTTTAAGGCTCAAAGTGAACATCTTTGTATTGGAAATAGTAAGGCAATTAACAATGAATCACTTCTCCAATATTTAACAGTTAAAATATTTCATTAGGTCTTGCTAATCATTTTGTATGAAGACGTTTTCCAGAAACTAACGCTTTTAAACCTGGTAGCATTAAGAACACAGTTCTTAAAGGAATTCTTATTCCAGATTTGTTGCTTTGAAGTACCTATGATTGCTGTAAACAGTTGGGATTGGCAATTGTTTACATAGTCAGATAAAGACTGCAGACTCGGCTTTTTGTGTTTGAAGTGTGTGCTCTCATCTCCTCACGTTAGCAGAGGTGAGGCATTCAGAAGGTATGCTCCACCTTCCATATGGAAGCAAAGGAACTCAATCCAGCTGTTTTAAGGCAAGAAGTCCAACAACAACAATGCAAACTGCTGTGTGATGCTTCTGATGACTGGGTTTGCATCAAGCTGGACCAAAATTTTAAAGCAAAGATAATACTTTTGCTTTCTAGAATTGCAATACAAACATTGTCATTTCTGCTCTTTGAAATATACTGTGCCTCTGTTTAACTGTATACAAAACCAGGACTAGAAGGAAACAGGAAACTAAATAAATCTACAAGATCCTGAATCAGAAAACATTGAGAGGTTACAAAACTGAGCCTTTCTGTATCTCACTGATACAATGTTATGCTCTACATTGTGATGATTTAATGAACTTTTGGAAGATAATAGCTAACACTGACTTCAGTGGAAGTTCTAACATTGATTTTTGTTGTTGCAGTAGCCTCCCCTGAATAACAGAATAAAATACCATGCTAGTGTGAAGTCAAAGTGGTTATTCAATTAAACGAAAACAATGAACAGTCAAGCTGTTCAGGAAGGGAGCACAGTTCCGTAGTCTCTAGTGCATCTTGACACAGTATGATTAGATAGTGCCATCCTTCACAGGACATGAACTCAAACAGCATCACATGTTTTGTGACAGCTCAGTGTTGTCTCTGCTGCTTACACAAGCCTTTTTCCCTTGGCTTTTCCATCAGTTAACAATACAAACATAATCTTTATGTCTTTTTCTAGCAAGTCTTCTTTGTGATGAGCACATCAATACCACTAATTAACAGCATTTACATCCATTCACGTAAGCTTCCTGTACATACTCATTTTATGGGCTCAGTATATGCAGAGGAGAAATGTCCTGTAGCAGTTAACGAGCAAATTATAATGACTACAGAATATTTAGGATCAGATTCTGATTTTGTTTGTATCAGATGCACTGAAAGTAATTGAAATTACTGACTTCTGCGTTGTGTAGGGAGATGTGATGGGTAAAGTTTTGATCCTTTTCCTAGTAAATACTGTCAAGGAGAGAATGTTATAGTTCAGCTGACAGATCTTGGTGATCCACTCTCTGTAGCCTACCTCTCAGTGAGACTTCTGGGCCCCTTCTTGAACGACTAAGGATTAATCCTTCTTACACAGATTTTTGGGAAGTGTCTTTCAACAGTAGCTTCTTGTCTTCCCACTTCCAAAGAACCGAATGTACATTTTAAAAAACATTGTACCACTTAATCCTCAGCTTGTCAGTTCAGGTTATAATGATGTAAGTTTGGAGACATTCCACTGAAATCATGGAGAGAAAGTTGAAGAGATACAGTTTAGGTATTTTCTCTGTGTACGTTGTCTTTTAATTTGTACTGAGTTTTTGGGTGTGTTGTCTGATGTTGTAAAATGTGAGAACCACTACTACTGTCAGTAATATTAACAAATATGATTCTAGCACTGGTAACCAGATATTTACTAATAGTAAGTACTAGTATTCCTTTCTCCTATGCTACGTAAAGAACTCTGATTAAAGTGATCACTCTTGTAGTTAGAATTACCTAATAGGATATATCCCAGTCAAAAAGGAAAAGTTTGTGCTTGCTTGAATTCTTAGTTTCTACTCAGTCAATCAGTAACTTAACCCACATAGGGTATTCAGACAGGCAGTGGAAAGTAAAATAATTTAGGAAGTATAGAGTGATTTAGGTCTGAAGGAACCTCAGGAGGTCATCTGGTCCAACCCCCCATTCCAAGCCAGGCAAGGGGACCACAGGGGAGTTCTAAGCAGACAATTGCTTGACTAAGCCTGTGCTAGGTATAAAGCCTGATGGCCCATATACAACTTGGAATACTTTGGATCAAAATCTGCTCTTCAGTTCTGGCAGGGAATAATGGGAAGACCAGGGCTGTAGATGGGAGAATTTGATCTTTTGTGTCTTAATTTCCTCTCTTCCCACTTCCCAACAGCACTGGATTAAATAAGCAAAATCCAGTAACTGTCCTTGGATTATTCTCCCAAGAGCAGTTACTAATATGGGAAACTTTAAATTTTGGGTTGCCCAACTCTGACTCAGTCTAGGTTTAGTTTTGGAATCCCTAAGCCATCCTAAAAACAAGTGAAGATAAGAGGAGCAGTAGGTTCTCTACCCTGGAAAATCAGACCCACAATGTGTCTTAAGTTGGGTACCCCATAACTGAAGTCACTTGAATCAATGCATCATTTTTAATAGCTATTAGTTTTATTTTGTTTGCCAGGGAGGAGGTACAACATGGGCAACAACTGGTATTTCTGCTTTCCCACTGAAATATCTGCACCTTCTTTTGTCTTTCAGGATGAGAATGTATTTTAACTTCCAGGTCTGTCGAGGGGTGAATTGCCTGGGATTTCTAACAAAAGCATGAAAATTATAATGATGGTTTTGTTTTATGGTCTTCACTCAGGTGGGAAGTGGAAAAATACAAGAAATTCACTTCCTCTAAACCCTTAGGGAACCAACAGTTAGAGACAACATAAGCTGTATTTGTAGGAAACCCAGTGAAAGGCTCTCTTTTTCTCAGTCTCTCAGTCTCTGGCTGTATCCAGTATCCTTTTGCTCTTAAGATAACCCCTCATTGTTTTCTTTGCATATGTAATTTTTTTAAGTTACTTTTTTAACTCTGAAAAAATCAAAATAAGGTCTAAAATGAAAGTTAATTTTTCTTTTCATCTCTGTGACTTTGATCAGGACTTTGTTGCATTCTCCAGCCATGTTGAAACCAGTAAGAACTGCTTGAAAACAATGTCCAAAGAGGGATAGCAATAATTCAAAGATGCGGGAAATAATCTTAGATATTCACAGATTCTAAGTGCTGGGAGGTATTAATACAACTGTATAGATGCTAAATATATTTAAATCAATCATTAAGTGTTGTCATTTAACACCTTCTGTTGCACTTTCATTAAATTGCCTTATTTATTACTACTATTAGTTACAGTAGGTTTTTTAGCTTTTTGCACCTAACTGTTGCTTAACTTCATAACTTTTATATATTAACAGAATTTTCTCTGTCTTTATAGTAGACACTTATTTCCTAAATGATGGTGTCCTGGCTCTATCCCAGCCGAAACCAGGACAGATGGTGAAAAATTTAAATTCCACCAGATCATAATTCCTTTTCAGTTAGTTAAAAAATGAGCTAGATGGTAGATGCACTTTTCTTTTAGTTGCGTTAAGAATTAGGAAAAAGAGACTGATATTTAAAAATGGTGAAGTTACAAGCTTGATATCATCTGTATTTAAAGGCAGAGAATCACTATCATTGTAAAGAAAAAAATATGAAGCACATCTGGAAAATAATTTCAGCTGTGGGCTCTAGAGAACATGCTTCAGACAACAGGAATTTTTATTTCCTTTGTTAGCGTCCTATGCACGTGCCCTGTACCTTACTTTTTGAATCCTTACACCATGAGCACACAGTTCATGGAGTACACACACACACAAATATAAATATATAGGGTATACAGCTGTACCTACATGAAACGCTATATTTATCTAGTCTTGAGTTCAAAAATTCTGAGATTATCTGGCATAATAATATATAAAAATGAGTTACATCTTTTCCCTTTAACTTGTGCTTTGTGATTATCTGGCATGTTTTTTTAGAATTACATTCAAAGTCATGTTGTTTACCCTCATTCAGGATTGTTGGTATTGTAACGTCAATGTTTTCACTGGCAGTATTCCAGCTAAACATCATCAATCCCTAACATGGCTTGCTACAGTACAGTAGCTTTAATTCAAGCAGTAAAAGTGGTATTGGCTTTTAAGTGCTGAAAACTATGTTTACTATGTAATTCTTAGCAAACTACACAGTACTGAATTTATTGCACAACACTCCATACCACAATTATCCTGCAGTAAAATAATATGCAAAAGTCTTGTATGATATGTTACGTGCAACATTTGCAGCAGCAGTACACTTAATTACAAACAAATTGCTTGTAAACCTTGAGCATCTTGACTTGTACCTCTTTTTTTTTTTTTTCACAGTTCTAGTGTCTCTGCAGATGTAACTGGAACACTTGTTTGTTTTTCAAAGTTCTTCACTCTCCACCACTTTTTGGGTTGGGGATGAAAACATCATAGGGCTTTCAGTAGTTGGGAAGGCAGAAAAAATGTCGAGTCCTTGACCGGTAAGGTTTGCATACCGGCTGCCACCAGGTCGAAGCTTTATTGGTTGTGGAATTTGACGGTGCCACTGAGCTGAAGTGACAGAAACAGAATAGGCTGTATAAACCTCTAATTAAGTTAGCAATGAAACAACGGAAATCAATGCACGTAACTGAAAAGTTGCTTCCAACATCCTTGAAGAGAGCACAGCATTGTTGTTCCCTATTTTAGGGTCTGTTCCTTCAAATATTATCATTTACATAGTTTATATGTTGAGTATTTTTATTGAAGTCTAGAGATGGAATTTCATCCCTGTTCAGTTCAATGGCAACGTTTATATGGATTTTAATAATTTAATCTTTGGAGCCTTCTCCAAAGCTCTTGCAATCAAACCTGAAAACATACCATAGAATGAACAGAGATGAACAAACTGGACATGGCTCTGGTTTTGTACTACTCCTTCCTCTGGGGGACTTTTCTTCCCGATTTTTTTTTTTTGTGGTATTTAATTTCAAAGTAATAACATAGGGAATTTTTTTAAAGAAGTGATTACAATTTTTATTTCCGTCTACTACTTACAACTAGTAACAAACGTTTCCTAGATTTTTTTAAAGATAGTGAAAGAAATGTAATCCAAAGACACGTATTCATGAATTTAAAAGTAACATTCAACATGTTCCCATATGAACAAATACCGTTACAGTTTTGTAAGAATATTTAGCTATTATTTAATACTTAAGAGTTGTCATTCTTAAAACACTTTAGAAAGGGGAAATTGATGTTATCTTTGCCGGTATTTATCTATACAAAACCTCCAGGTCTTCACCCAAACTGGACAAACATATCTGTCAGCAATTAAAATGAAAGGGTAGAAGTTCAGGCTACAGTACTCCGAGAATAGTTTAGTGCGGGAGACCTACAGTCTACATGTTAAGCATTGATAGGAAATGTTCATTATCTTTCCATGCTGAATTTTGGCCCTGTCTATCTGGAAATATTTGAAAAAGAGCCTCCTTTTTTCTTGCAGCCCTCAATTTGTTTCTATTTGAACAATACACACATTATTTACCGTACTTCTTTCTTTGCACATGGAATTGCAAATATTAGACCACACTTTCAATCCCCCAAATCTATCCATTCAAAATAGCACAAAGAGAAATTATTTCTGACACTCCCTTTGGTGTATAAGACTTGCAGAGTCTTTAGAAAATATGACTGGAATCAGGAAACATTTCTTACTTTCCATCTTTTTTCTGTTTGTACCTTGAATCCTTTATATGAAAATTTAATTTATGTCTTGCAACATTTAGATACCCAAGGAATTATTTTTCATTTTATGTGACCTTTTTTGAATCAGACTCTCACCAGCGCTCTCTTGACCATTACGTTACTATTGTCTATATCACCACAAGGTGGCGGAAAACTGACAGAGATGCACTGGTGACTTGTGGTTATCCCTGATAATTAAGTGTTGTTGTTTTTTTTTTTTTTTTTTAAATGAGAAATACAAGGTTGAAAACGTGGGGTTTTTTTCCCTTTGAGGGTATGGCTATAATCCAATAGTTTTGGAATGTGTTTTCTGGTTTATTATGCTGCTTCAGTGATCAAACTACTCCCTTGCTCTAGATAATTTGTCTTAACTATTACATCTTGCATAGATACAGAGTAATTAAATGATGTGTGTAGTTCTTGAACTGGGCTGGGGCCTTCTGAGTCCTAGACAAACACATTAGATGCCAACTAGCCTCCATTATTTATGCATAGTTTGCATCATACATGCTCCGTAGAAGGAGGGGTCTACTTTCTTGTGTGCAATTTGTTGTTCCATTTCAGGTCAGGGCTGTACCACAGGCATGTGTCAGAGGGAACAGAGTTAAGGTTCAACTTGAATCCATGTTTATTTTATGCTTATGTGTCTAGGGAATTTGGAAGGTGGAAAATGGGAGTAAAGAATACTGTGCAAAACTACTCTGTTTTTTCTCTTTACCTGCCTTTAAACTGATGCAGGAGAGCTAATTTGGCCATATAGCTGTATCATTATATCTCCTCCTGGTGGCCATATGAAGCTGTGGCCACGCGGTGACACTAATTTCTAATCCATGTCAAAACCAGCAATTATGGACTAAGAACTAGGTGAGGGCTGGGACCAGTCAAAGAAAATAAATTCTGATTTGTTTTATTTACTAGCCAATACCTACCGTATATATCAAGTCTAGCAGTACAAGAGACAATACCAGCTTCGTTTTTTGCAGACAGGGTATACCAGCCAGCATCTGCTTTCTTGGCAGGT
Organism: Fulmarus glacialis; assembly: GCF_000690835.1. Lineage (NCBI taxonomy): Eukaryota > Metazoa > Chordata > Aves > Procellariiformes > Procellariidae > Fulmarus > Fulmarus glacialis. The sequence goes on from NW_009201166.1 coordinate 50,583, forward strand.
TGAATCAGGAGGCAGACATATCCTGTGGTATCTTGATGCATACTGGGAAAACAAGTGTTTTGAATTAGTATTTTTCAAGAGCATATCAACTTTGATTTTACAATACGTTCATTAAATATGAAATAGGTAAGTTGTAACTTCTATTCTCAAAGAGGTAGCAGTCCAAGACATTTATGGTCAATAGATTTGCTTTCAGTATGGCCTCAACCAATAATCAGAGTAGCTGAAATCTGTTCTTGCTGCTCTCAGCTGTGCAAAGCCATGGTGTGACAGCGTGAGCTGAATTATTGCTCTGTATGTGTTAGTATTGGAATTGTTTATTGAATTCCAACAAACTAAACCCATGCAAAGCTGCTGCGTGGTCATACTGTATTTTTTCCTAGTTCAGAAGCTGGAAGAATAACATAACAGAATACCAAGAACATTTGTACAAAGTTGTGATATTTTTCACAACAGTAACCAGAGCCAGTGAGAAACTGGCACCCTTTTCCATAAGAAAATGCCTGAGTGGCAAAATCTAAAAGATTTGTTTGGCCAACACTCTGAAAGAAACCTGCTTCATTATTCCCTTCTCTTCCTTTACTCTTCAGTGATCCAAGACTTCCTGGCTGCAACTTCCAGGAAAAACTGTTCAGTAGTATGTCAGAGAACTGAGGCTCCCCTGTTCTCTAGGCTGTGGTTGGTCCTTTTTATCAACCCCAGTGTTTCCCTCATTATAAAGGAAGAGGTGGGAGATGAGCACATCAGCATACTTGAAGTTGCAGGAAGTTCTGAATTCTGAGATTTTGTTTCCTTATGAACGGAAATGAAACATCAAACCACAGAATTTCAGGTCAAGAGGACATTTTGTGCTTCTGACAGCTGTAATAAAAAAGGGAACATTCACCCTTTGCTCCCTGCACTACATAATTTGCCTTATGCTGGGGGTGCAGTAGTACAGAAGCTCATGCATGTCCATATCATGATACAAAAAAGGTCTCTTGGCTTCAGGCAGGAAGATAATAGTGAGGCAAGATAGGGACAAACAGGGACAATGCTGCCCATCGCTCGTGGATCTGTGCAGAACCACTTGAAACCTTGGGGGCAGGCAGTCTGGTCATGACTGGCTGAAATAGCAGAGGTATTACAAGCCTGATGTTAGCTCCTGACATGGTGAGGTGTGGGAAGTTTCCCTTAGTCACTCCTCTGCTGAGCTGAAGCAAAAACTTGTTTTCTAAGCTTCTGTGAAACAACTGGAAATGAAGCATTTTAGGACAGTTGTTCATTTTACATTAACTACAGTGTTTGCACCAGAGACCACCAAAAGATTTTTTTCAAGTAAGCTTTCCCTCATGATAGGTGTGCGTTCATAACAAGTGTTGCTGCACAGCCAGCTTTCTTTACAGGTAGTCTGCAGGGTATGCATGTGAAAATGTAGTACTTCTTGAAGTTGATCTCAGAGATCCAATGACTGCATCAAATCATTAGTTGGAGCCAAGGGAAATAAAATATTAAAAATCAGATTTATGCTGAAGTAGAAATCTTTAAAAAATAAATAAAAGCAATTAATTTCTCATTAGTTACAGCCAGGCACATTATTTCATCAGCTTTTCTTTTGCAAAACCTAAAAAATAGTGATGCATTTGAATGCAAGAGCTGAACCTGAAAATTGTTGTATTTTGTAAGCATGGATCAAAGTCTTTGCCTATGTTTGTGACCAAATTTTGTTATTAGCCTCTGTATCTGATATGCTAAACTCTATTATCCTGTGCTCTGGGGCATTCCAAACCATGTTCTAACTGATCTGAGTTTGAATTCATCCATAGTCAGAACTAAACTGAGGAAAAAATAGTTTAGAGAGAGAATAAGGTGCTAAAATGCATTAAACACCAGATCATAGCATCTTTGATAAGAAGATGCATATGCTGCATGAGGTCTATGGCCTGAAAGGTCTACGACCACTCTCTGAAGCAGTGGCATATTATGCTGCATGCCTTTATTCTGAACCAAGGAAATAGCTATTGTTCACCTCACAGTGAAGCCAGCTTCTTAAAACTTTATGTGGGTGAAAGAAATTGTTTTAAGATGAACATCACCTGTACTTATCACATAGGTTTTCATGGAAACAATTGGTCCAGCCACAAGAAACTCCAAGCATGGGTATGATGGTACAGTACCTCATCCTCTCTCTGTGTGATGGGATGGTCTCATTATCCTTCTTCCAGTAAAATATGGGGGGTGGCATTCCCACAACTCTGCACTCTAATCTGACGGGGTACCCTTCAGGAACGCCACAGTTCTGAAGCTTCTCCAAAAACATGGGGGCTTTTTTTACTTCCTTTGCTGGAGAAAGAAAAAGAATTACTGAACAACAGGTATTTTATTCTTTGTTTCGCTTTGAACAGTATGGAAGAACAGACCAAAAATTATTCTTGTGATATCAAAATAGGTTGTGAATTTTTAATGGGATATTGGAAGGAAAGTGAAATACCATGACATAGCCTCTGTAAGGGAACAGAAAGAAAATAATAGGCAGAACTGATGTTCATAAAAGAATGTATGCATATCTAATGCGTCTAAACATACTACCATTGCAGGAAATTAATGCCAGATCTATGAATTTCAGTATCTCACATCTTGTAAGGGTTTATTAAAGAACAGGATTCAGATTTGTGTTTTTCTGTTTAAAAACATTTTTGAACTAATAAAATTGGGACTGAAGTCTAGGAGACCTCAACATATATTACGAATTCAAACCCTAAGCATTTTCTGGGGAGAAAATTAAGACTGTCATTTTGCCAAGACAAGAGATGTAAAGTGATGATGAGACAGAATTCTTACAGCCCTCTGTTAATAACAGGAGTGTACCTATCGGCTAAGCACCATTTCCCTCCATCAAGTGAGTTTTATAGCTATTGAACTCTCCTACTGTCAGTGGATTAACTATTTATTTATACTTGTCTGTAGAAATTGAAGAAGTGCGTACAAATACCTTTATCATTGACTAGTTTTTCAATGATTCTTACCTACAACAGTGAGCTCCAGACTAAATGAATTTTGTCCTGTTTTATTAGTGGCAAGGCAAGTATAAGTTCCAGCATCATTTTGTGAGAGAGGATCGATAAGCAGAGAGTGAACTCCGGTCTCTCTAACCAGCATCTTGTGGGTGCCATCTGGTAGCACAGGTTTGCCGTTCAGAAGCCACGTCAGGTCTGGAGTTGGTAACCCACTCACCTAGCAGACAGTGAAACAGCTAGAGACAAATGTCAAACTGACAGACAGATTTTAGTAAATTCATAGGTAAGCCTTTTTTCAGATACCATCTGAATGATGTCAGAATCTAGAACAGAAAGATGTTTTTTTCCTTATTATTATTTCTCAGTTTCTGGTTTTTTGCTGATTAGTTCCAAAAGGGAGAAAAACAGAAAACAAACAAGCAACAAAATCCCAAGAGAACTACATGAAATGCCTACATTTTTCTTAGTCAGAAAGGAAGAAACTTGGTTATATATCAGATTCACAAAAGACTCCTAATAATCTGCTAGTTTTCTTTTTGTTTAGTGCTGAGTATAAATCAAAACTCTGGCTCTAAGCGACTATAGAGATGAAAAAGAGTTCTATATAAATGACTTTGTATTTTGTAAAATTTGATGAAGAATTACTTAGTTCTTTGTAGCTGTTAAAATTACATGCTTTAGAACACTATAGATTATTTTTTAGAAAGATTATTAGACTCTATTATAGTCTTAAAGATCTTTCCAATAGATAGAAGTGCTTACTCATGTCTAAAATACTGCTTTCCAAACAATATTCTACAAACCAGAGAAAGAGGGAAGTGGAACTTGCCTGAACGAGGACTGCTGTCTTCCAGGTTTGTGCAATACCAGACATGCTTTAAGGCTTCACAAGCTCTGCCAGGATAGCAGAGCTAAGAATAACCAAATTCTTTGGCATGGTCCCTAGTAAACTTTACATCGTAAATTAAGTAGTAATGAACCTTGTTCATCTTCAGGGCATTAGCTTCTGCTTCAGAGCTTCTACCCTCTTCAGGGTGGGAGACATTCTGGAGCATGGAAGAGGTCAGTGTCAGCACTACAACCTTTGCTGTGCTACTGGGACATAGAGGGTCTACCATAATATGTTGGAGCAGATTAGTTTCTTAAAGCTGTTCAATAATGGGATGTTCACTGCATGTACTCTAACCTCTGACAACTCTCTCATGTGGGGTTTTGAATTTGTAAATGGGGATGTTTCTGCATCTGTGCATGCTGGGGAAGCATGAAATGAACTGGGCTCTGTTCCCTCTTTTCAGGGAGTATTAATCTTCAGTAATTCAGTCCAATACAATGGGAACATTTGTTTGAACAGAATACAACATGCTGAATCCTCTCTTTCTCATGGTTTTGTGCTATTCTGGATTATGTTCAAGAATCTGATAATGGAGCAGAAGGACTTGTCATTCCCAGATGAACTTCTAGAGTTCAGACTGGTAAAGGACATGGTAAACATATCTAGTAATTTGAACAACCTTGTAAGTGAGCCTTCTATTTCTGGGGTTGTTTTCTGTGTTCTTCATTCCATATAGCATACGTTTGAAAAGAAATCCCTTGAATCAGCTCAGAGGCAATGGCAATAAGAAATAATTTTAAAAAATGAAGCATTAAAACTTTAACAGAAAGTGTTCATGCATGCAATAAAGAACATGAAAACACCTAGCAATATGTGTACAAAGGTAGGGA
>NW_009201166.1:55331-63304 GCF_000690835.1 Fulmarus glacialis
GAGAATGAATAGAGGAAACAGTTAATACCTTACAATCCAACCTACAAAGTCGCCCTTCATGTGCTACCATGTCACCTGGAGCCTGTAGAAAGTATGGCCTGAAAAAGCGTTCTTGAACTGCCTCTTTGTCTCCTTCTGGCACCCGGGGTCGTGTTCTGCAACACAAAAATTGCATGTATATGTTTGGAAGTCAAACTTTTTTTTCTAATGCTTAAAAAAGGAATAAATTGTGGAAAAGGATGAACAGATAGCTTGAGTTAAATAAAAGGGCAGAAAGAAATGGACTGATTGTAATTTAATACTTGCGTATTTTCCATTTAGAGAGATTATCAAATTAACTATATCGTGTAGTGTCATTGTACTCCCAAGCTGTCCTTCGCGTCTTTTTGCTTTTTTGGCTGAATTTCATCTTGCTAATCCATCCCTTGCCTTTAACTCCACTGCAACAGGTAAATGAAATAATACTTTACGCTTAAACTACCCTGTATTTGAAGATGACCTTCAAAAATATTACATTCTAGAAGCGACCTATTGGGGGGGAACTGCTGCTGTTATTTCCATTTTATGGTTGAGAACTGAAGTACAGAGTGCATTGAAGTACAGTAGCTAGTTATTTTGAATGTCTTCAGTAGGAAGCATGAAGAGGGTCTGAAGTACTTGTCTTTCCTTTTACCTGTGAGGCTGAATTGTTGATATTTGGCCCCGAACAGGGATACTCTGAACCATCAGGTGCCCTGAACAACTGATTCTCCCCTGCAAATCACAATGGAAACAGAACTATTAGTTGGTTAATAGCTCATTTCATTTTAAAGTATAAATATTTAACATTTACAATGCATTAGGATTTATTTTTATAAAGTAACTGAACTATAGTGTAAATATTACTTTTTCAAAGCAAATGCTATCAGCATGCAGTGGAGTGCAGTTGAGGCAGGGGTTTCTCTGTGTGTCTAGAGCAGTGTGTTTCTCAGACTCTTCAAGGCTGTGGCAATGCATTCAGCAGTGGTGCTATGTAAACCAGCTTAAGCAGTGTCTGGCCCTGCTTGTTGATTCCTGCCACTGTGTCTCCACAGGAACTGTCTGCTAGTACCTTTGTACTAGCATACTTGTTTACGCAGCCACACAGAAACTGAAAAGTTGTTGGGCTTAAGTATAATTCAGAAAAAAGGAAAAATTTAAACTGGAAAAAGTTGCCTGATCTACTTGACTATACTGCTAAATAAACAGCTAAGCTAGCACATAGGGTGAAGCAGAATGGTATTAGGGGATGAGATTATTTGCAGATCCACATCTCTGCATCCTAAATAAAGAATAATTGTGTTTGGTAACACTTCCAAATTTGATGTTGTTTCCCCTTGCTGTATTCTTTCTGCCTGAAATATCATGTCTGTCTTGTCACCACATCTCAAAAAGTATCTATCAGCAACAGTGGGGGGGAGCAGAAGATAGAGCAGGAGTTACTAATGTGAAAAAATGTCCTTAATGATTGTGACTGGGATGTGTAAGAATAGGGGAATAGTTTCATCATTCTTCATTACATGGTTTCCTTTCCTGTCCTCTGAAGCTTCTGGTTTTTGATACAGTCACCACCCGATGTCAGACTAGGTGGCCCAATTTGTATTCCTCTTAACATATATTAGAAAAAGATGAATCGAGCATTTTTGTAGAGGAAGATAAAACACCTTACTTGTGGGTTTGCAGCCATAATCGTATAGTTGCCATCATCATCATTAGTAGAAGCTTCAATATGTAAAGAACATGTTCCATCTTCTTCTCTGTTCATTTTGAAATGCGTGTTTTTCTTTGAAATCTGCTTGCCATCCTTGAACCAGTATACCTGTAGGGATCAGACCCCCCCCCAGTGACTTAACACTTGCTCTGTAGTGGAATAGTGACTAGAAAAAATGTAGATAAGAACATGACATAAGTTGACCAATTGCTAGTAAAAATTTTAGAATATTGTAAAATTTGCAGATCAGTTACAATGTGAAACAGAATGATTCCAGATTGAACTCAGAAAGCTGCCTATCTTCTTTACATAGCTGGGCCTGTCAGGTTCTCTTTCCTTGGCTATAGACACATTACTGGTTATCTCAGATCAGTTCTCATCTTTTTGAGAAGTTCATTTTTGGGGGGTTTATGAATTTCTGTTTCTTTTGGAGTCAGGTGGTTGTGAGGCAGTCCATACAGTACATCAAGGCCTGATACATGCTCAGGAGCAGATACTGTTATTTTAGAAAGCAGGGGGGAAATAATTTGGTTTAGAGCTCTCTCCACAGAGACATGTTTTTAGGAGTGAGACTTTCCAGAGGGATGTATAGAAAATAGCGGGTAGTTGATATTTATTCCTTTACCGCTAACAGTGAGAATGACCTACCTTGGGAACAGGTATTCCAACTATTTTGCAAGTGAATGTAATGGGAGATCCTTCCATTACCCGAAAATGCTTGAGTCTCTTATCAAAGATCGGTGCTATGTATTTGCCTGTAGGGATTTCCTCATGTTGGACTTCATCGTCTGATTCATCCACCGGGGTACGTTCAAGGCGAAATTCTATTTCATTCATCAGCCTCTGCTCAAAGCTTGAAATCCTGTATTCCTGCAGAGTGAGAGAGGCATGTTTCTGAACAAGACGAGTCGTTTTCTGTGGTATTTGCAGTCATTTGCGCTTTTAGACTAATTCTAAAATCAACAAAAATTAAAAAACCCTCATAAACTAGGACATATTGAAACAGTCTGAATTTGGTCTGCAGACACAGATTCTCACTGCATCTTAAGTTTGCAGAATGTAACTAATGAAACTGAGTTTTTTCAAAGGCAGCTAAAAAATCAAACATGTAATTCTTCTAAGTCCCTATGAAAAAACTATACTCTTGCACACTGTTGATCAAAAAAGATCATTAAAATATACTAAATTTTTGAGGATTTTGTGTTCAAATATTAGTCACCTGCTAATTATAGAAATGAATACTGCTATATATTTCAATTCTGAATTAAATAAGGAAAACTATACCTACTAAAAGAGAAAGCTAGAAAGAAAGTGAAATATCTTCAGAGTAATTTACCTGCAGGTTAAACCCTGACCAGATAGAAAGCTGGTGTAATTGAGAAAGCAAAACATATCACACTTAAATCCTTAGAAGCTTAAACAGATGATGCAAGAAAACCAGTATATTCCTACATAAATGACCATTTCCAGATAGTTTGATGTGATTATGAGCCTCCTCCTAATCCCCTGAAGTCAATTAGAAACCTCTCGTTACTTAGCTGTTTTGCATGAGGATGTCTCTTATCTAGACCAAGAGGCATTTGACCAAATGTCTCTTGCTGTGACATGTGAAGCTTCAGACCAACAGCCAGCTTCAGTTTTTGACGCCAAGCCAATGTTTATCCTGGGCATGGTGGAGCACTACAAATACACCTGAATGGACTTTTCTGGTAGCAGATGCTGCCTAGCTACACTGACATAGACAGCTGCAAGAATATCTTGCTTAACTCATTATAAACTATCTTGTGGGGAAGCTTGTACTACCATATGTAGGCCTGTAGCAGTAACCAAATCAGTTTGCTCAGACCTTAATTTATGCAGTTTGTAAGTCCAGAGCTTGCATTCCTGACACTGACATCTCTGAGAGCAGGCTTATGTTTTATTCTACTTCTGTGGCAAGCTTGGATCTTCAGAATCTCACTTTAATCTGTCAGATAGTGCTATTACAACGGGTTTTATTGCTTTGTTACAGGAAGGAAATGATCTGTGGCTTGGAAGAGAAATACTTGAGCAATTCCAAAAGTGCAATTCTTAAAAGTGCAAAATAGAATTTTAGAAACTGGTGAATAGTAAATAAGGACGTAGCCTATCCTTAGATATATTCCATTTGCTGAGAAAACAAGGTTCAGGAAATGCATCGTCTGAAATCTTACAGAAAGTTAATTAAAGAACCAGCAAAGATCCCAAATCACTGGGACTTGCATCCCTGATCATTTAGCCATTCCATCATACTGCTGATTATGCTCTTGACCAGTAGTTCCCAAATAGTAAGGAGCAAAGATGGCGAGGCAGCACAAAATTTTAGCTGACAAAGTCTTCTGATTTCTTCAGGAGACCAAGGAGACAGAAGTGGCCAAAGGTTGAGAGGTTACAGGGGAGTTTTGAGGAGACAGGGGTCTGTGAGGCTTGGGGGTGAGGAAAGCGTGGCAGCCACGAAGTGAAAAAAGCTAGAAATTGCCATGGTGGAATAAACGCCCTGGTAATACCTGATTTTGGTACCATAATGGTAGATGTTATATATCGGTCTCTTCATCTAAAATCTTTTTTTGCGGGGGGGTTGCTGTAAGGTCGGGTCTGGTAAAGATTAGCTACGGTAGGAAAAGGCAGATGGCTCAGAGTAGGGAGGAAAGAGCTTCAATGAATGAACTCTCTTTACTGGAAACTGAGTCCTCCCTTCTTCTTCTCTGATGCTGCAGGGCTGTTCCTTCCACACAGCTCTGGAGCAGTGCCGATAGTTACAAGGTAACAGGAGTGTTCATAGGGAACTTGGAATGCTGGGTTCCCCCTTCAAGATACCTTCCTTGCCTTTAACACTCTCCCTCCATTCTGACAGGGACAGTTTGCTCTCTGATACTTTCTTCAAATGTACCACTGCGAGTACAGCTTTGCCAAGCCAGAGTTTTTGAGCTTGCAGGTCTGTAGAAGGGTGCGAGACATGTGCCAAAGGGTGGGAGTCAGCCACTAGATGGTATCATCCACTTTCTTAGTTGGCTTTGTTTGCTCGGTGGGCTGGCCAACAGCTGGTGATCAGCAGCCAGCCTTATAAAGTTTCATCTTGTTGAGCTTTTTTTCTTTCACACAGCATGTCTTAACAAATCACTTTAATAGATCAAATTCTAATCTCAGTTAAGCCAGTGTAAAACCGGAGATTCTCTGATTTCCGACCAGCCAAAGCTATCATTTTTCTCTTAGGTGGCGAGAGCAGATTATAGTGTTCTGAGGGAAAGTTAAGCAATCAGTCTTGCACCCTTGATACTGACAAAAAGACTGTGTGTTTTTAGGAATGAATAATCAAGTAAAAATCAGGGAGTGACTACTATGTTTTAAGCAGCAGCTGTGTCACCAAAATGGGATGGGCTGCAGTCGTATTTTGGTTCTAGAGTCTCCCATAAATTAAGGAATTCAGACCTAAATACTTTGTTGCCAGCAATGTACTAAGAACATATTTGAAGTTTTGTTTTCCTTCCGTTTCTTTGAGAGCTTTAATAGTTACTGTCATGTTGTTTAGGTAGTTCTTGACAGCAGAGAACAAAATCTGTGGCAAAAAAATTGCACCTACTGAGAAAGGATTACCTTGAGTCTCTGAATTTTCCAGTAGGACCTGAAGATACTATACTTAATTCTTCTAAGAATGAAATTGCTTTCAGGGATTTCACATGCTGTGTGACTTTTGGAAATGTGGAGGCTAATTAAGGATTCATTAAGCTAGGAGTAATCTCTTAAAAAAAATTCTATCATCTAATGATTTGTCACATGAATAAAGGCCAGGGCAATATGGCAAATACGGTACAGAGAGTCTAATTTCTGCCTGTTTTAAACACGTTACTGTTTATTGTGTAATGACCCTCTCAAAAATTATGTAATTGTTTCTTGATATTGGTTATATGACAGCATAATTATAAAGCTAATTACACTGTTTTGCATACATGTTTCTCATTTATCATGTGTGAGCACTATCACTTTTGAGCACTATTATTCCCTTTGTAAAGATAAGCCATTTTTCAAGTGTTATGTATGTTTAGAGGGCAACAGGGCTGATGGACAGAGTAGGCAAAGTGATTCACAAATTGCTTATCTCAGAAGCTAGACACAGTAAGTCCGTGAAAAATTTTTACTGAGAGGGCAACTCTGAACTCAGATTAGAATAACATGAGCAGGGATAAAAGGTGTTAAGACTTCTCAGAGTCGGATAGCAACCGAAAGCAGTAGTCTAGAAGACTAGAAATTGGAAGAGGGCTTCTGGAAGAGCCAATACCTTTTATTTGTGAAGACCAACATAATAAAGAACAAGGAAAGAAAAAGTAAGGGCCTGCATCTGCTCCCTCATACAAAACCATTCAATCTGTTAATCTGGAAGTCAGCAGATCAGTTATTTACCGCCCTGTGAACCTTACCAATCATTCATTCTTTTATGGCAGTACATAAATCTGCCACTGGACTATTTTAGTTGTATACAGTCTTCAACTTTATTGAGCTACGTGCATGTTTCGTTAGACCTACAAAGCATGAATGTGATGACTTTTTTCAGAATGATATAACTAATCCCTAGAGGAAATTTTTCTTTAGTTCAGTTTTCTGGTGAATGTGTCAAAAGCAGGTTTTGGAAATGAAAATTGCTAATGACAAGAATAATGTTTCAAATTAAAAAGGCAGTACTGTACTTTTATACTTTTAATACTTCCTCAACTGTATAGGTGAAGATTGGGGAATCATTGCTTGGTCCCTGAAGTGAGTTTTTCATCATATGGTGTTCTCTAGCAGAGGGAAGTAATGGGGCTAGGAAGGCATTACCATTACACTTTCAAGGCATGATGTTAATGACTAAGGTATTGACTCCAGAACAAAATGCTATAGAGCGGAGTTAAGATGAAAATACTGCAAGCTAGTGGGAGAGTCCAGTATTGTTTATAGATAGTTGAGTTTAGTCAGCGATTTTTCATACTGATTTCTTTTTCAGATTCATTGCTGTGCAAAAGAAGTTGTGGTATGTAATAAGAAATTAATAGTATAGGGTTGCTGTAGCCATAATGGCCTACAGATGAAACCAAACAATGCTGATGGAGACAGTTAACATCTTTTATTACCTCTACTCCAAAGGTACAGGTTGTCTTAAGTTGTCTAACCAACTAACATAAATTAAACTTAGAGCAATTATTTTCAAGCTGTAATTAAGCTAATGTTTCTTGCCTCTGTTTTAGATCTTTAAAAGTTTTCTGTGAACACAGTGTATCATTTTTTTCATGACTGATGTGCTGAAGATACTAACTTCTTACAAACTTTACTTCATTAAGAAATGTGGGCAGTTGTTCTTTTGTGTACATCTGCTTGCAGGAGAAAATATGATAGAGGAAGCAATATATTTTGTGGGGCCACCTTGAAGTTAATCATGGACAGGTTTTCTTTGACATTTCTTCAGTGCACGTGACTCTGGATGTGTGCACACACAGAAAAAGATGTAAAATAAAAGTAGCAGTTTGTCAGAACAAATGCATATTGCTGCACTATCAACACTGAGCTATCATTACTGATGGCTCCTTCTCTGCCCACAGAAGCCACAAGAGTCATTGTGTTTCCATGCTAACGCAACAGTCACTGGCTAGGAACTGTGCAGGCTGACTGCATGTGTTTGAACTGGTCATTTTAAGGAGTTATATTCAAAGATATATTTTAAATGAGAAAATATTGAAGTTAGGGTTCCCACAGCCCCAAGGTGTTGCCTGTGTGTTGTGCGCGTATTTCAGTCTTTGTCTTTCTAAATGTGTTGTTTAGTGTGCATATATAAGCCTATATAAATTTACACACAAACCAACAAGACTAAGTTAACATTGCTGTGAAAATTTTAACGCCATCATACATAGACTGAAGGTGTTATACCAAACTTCTTTTAAAGAACAGGAATCTCTGAAATAAGTGGAAATACACAGTTGTATAGAGAATATAATCTTGGAGTTTTTTGCTTGTTTAGTAGATTTTTTTCCAGGATTAGGAAGAACAGAAAATAGTTGTTAATATGGCTTTCTGAAGAACTGTTTTTATCACATAAGCCATAAAGCTATTTCTGAATGTGATTACGTAAGTGGTGTAGGGCAAAGTGTTTGTGGTTGTGGTTCAGACAAGTATTTCGTAAAGCGTCACACAAAGAACAAGTCAACGTGATCACTGGGTACAATGTTAAAATTAGGCCGCAGTTCAGCATACTGAGGAG
>NW_009201166.1:63343-115137 GCF_000690835.1 Fulmarus glacialis
GTTTTAAAAATGTAGGGTTCCAGCTGCTTTTTTGGCAACTTTCCTGGAACACGAAATTTTTACAGACAGGAATTCACACATTTGTTTAATATAGTAGCCAGATGTTTAAAATTGTGCTATCTCCCACCTAGAAAACTGTAAAATTCAAGCTCCTATCTAGAGGTGTAAATGTTCTGTACAAATTAGAATATATATAATACATAATAAAAATGTAGGGTTCCAGCTGCTTTTTTGGCAACTTTCCTGGAACACGAAATTTTTACAGACAGGAATTCACACATTTGTTTAATATAGTAGCCAGATGTTTAAAATTGTGCTATCTCCCACCTAGAAAACTGTAAAATTCAAGCTCCTATCTAGAGGTGTAAATGTTCTGTACAAATTAGAATATATATAATACATAATATACAGGTATATAATTATCTATATTATGCTGAGTAGACTGCAACTTTTGAAACCTGGCTATTTCACTTACATGCGTTAGCAAAAGGGGGGTAGGCAGTGGTGGCTGCATTAATATTGTCAGGTTATAAGTAGAAGGGGAAAAGACTGTTAAAACTGGCCAGAGCAAAGCCAGGAAATGCGCTGGTGAATATGCGTCTCAAGCAGTTCTGTACCATTTTTCTCTAGTCATTAGTAGCACATTGTAAGTGAACTGTGCAGCGTTATTACCACAGAGACATGTAGCGTATTCAGTATATGATTTGACAATGTAGCTGAACCAGTTTAGTTGCCAGCTTGTGCTAGCAGCAGCATTCCCTTGCTTCCCTCCCTGCTTATATTCATATGCTCCCACACGACCCTCCTGCCATCACTGGCAGTCATCCGATCCCACAGTGACCTGTTCTGCGGGAGTGAGCTAGAAGAAAGTTAACTCAAAAGGAAAAAAAAAAGTAAGTCAGACAAGTGCTAATGGGAATTTGGGGCAGGTGGAGAAGTAAAATGCAACTTCGCTTCTGGGGAGTTGTTAGCCTTTGCACTGCCTTGGCAATATTGTTGTAGGGTGCCACTGGATGGTTGTAATTTGACCAGTATGGCAAACAAAATCTTCTCTCAATGGAAGTCTTGTTGCAAGTATAGATTCATGTTATTTCATCCCTGTGATTGATCTATTTCGCCGCATCACCATCATTTTTTGAGCATCTGACGGCAAGGCACCCTTCAGGGCAGGGCTATTACCTGCTTTTTGCATTTGAGAAATTGAGGCCTCAAGAAGCTAAGTGACCTGTTAAGGTAACATAGAAAGTCTGTGACAGAGCAGGTGGCTGGATCATGTTCTCCTAGATCTTGAGTCAAGTAATCTAGCTCCTGGGCCATTCTGCTACCTGTGAACCTTTTTGGCAAAACGGGGAATTGCATAGACTGTAGTCATTCCTGTAAGTTTTTAAGCACCTTTGTGTGTGAATATGAGTTCTAAAATCCTGGATCAATTGAAGTTAAAACCCATCTTGCTGTTGACTTTAGCAGGATTCAGATCTTGGTGAAAATACATGCTTACAGTTAGTAGAAGCTTGTAGCATCAAAATATTCTGACGTTAGCATAGTAACCCATGGAAATTACCACAAATAGAAAGGCTAGAAGAACTTTATTTGAGTGTTGATTCTCATAGACTGTATAAAAACATAATTCTGTTTGCCACTCATTGCCAACTCCAGACAAATTTCCCAGTTTAATCCCAGTTTTGTAACTTTCACTAGATTGGCTTTTTGGCAGAGTTACTCTAAATCTAGTTAACAGTTTATGTAAGAAACTGGCATATATTGTATCTCAGTGTCTGTTTCCAAGCTGTAACACTCGTTGGCTTCAACGTCTAATTTAGGCTACTCTGACTGAAATCTTCTGTTTAGTTTGGATTATCTCTCTCCCCTCCTCCTTCTCTCTTTCAGCAGTGGGAATCAAAAAACAACAGATCCAGTGTGCATGCTTTTCTTCACTTATCATGTCCCGTGGAGAGGTATCACTGAGGCAACTTATTTCTTGCAGTTGGGCCCTCTTACATGGCACAAGGCATGAATATCATGCTATCCAAATGTAAACACAAACCCTTGAAGAGTCTAGCAAGTCATTGGTGGTACAAAGCTAGCCAATATTCAAAATACAGTTCAGCTCAAAGTGATAGAGCAAGAGGAGAACAAAAGAGAAAGCAAATGAGGTTTGCATCTCTAACTCCCACAGACTTATCAGCTGGAGTGAGCGGCTTAGGAGTGTGTGTGAAAGCATGAGGAGCTCAAGTTCCCTTTCCTAGGTGATAAGTTCTGCAAGCCAGGATCCTTACCAGGAAAACCTGTCTGTACTTCATTATTGATTAGATCTAGATCTTGAGAAGACAGCTGCAAGTGGTTGTTCCACTATTCATTCCCACGATTATTGAGAGTTTATACCTATTGATGTCAAGATCTGGTAATTTGTCTTGGTCAGGTTCTTAAATCTCTTCTCATTTCTAGTACAGAGCAAACAAGCTTCCATGAGGACTCCTTGGGGTTTAATTCCCATCCTTAGTCCAAAATTGCTTACATTTGCTGACCTTTGGCAGATAATGTGAAGCTTGTTTTTGAGCAAGGTTTTTGGAATGATTGAATTAAGTGTAATTCTTGTGCTCTGGGGGACAGAGCTGTTGGTGATTCTTGCGACCATTATGAGGCTGACTGCTTAGTATGGGAACTGCGAGGAGATGATTCTGTTTGATCAGTGTTGAGGCGTTGGTGGTGCTGTGGCCTGCGTGATGAGTTGGTTTCTGCATATGGCTTTACAGGCTGTGATTTTTAATGATCTAAAAGCTTTTGGACAAACCCTGCATCTCTTCTGCTCTGAAATTTCTTATAAAGCATTCCCTAACAAAAGTAAAGAATATTCATGTGAGGGCTGTGCCTAATTTTCTAAACAGCTGTAGCTTTACTCTTTGTCCTAAAAACAAGGTGGTGACCACTCTGCTATCTGGGTCTTACATAAGACATAACCAACCAGCATTGCCACGTGATATTCTTCATAGTAAATGACACAGATACGTGAGCACAGTTTGTAATTCTTATAACCATAAGCTATAAACGAGGCCCAGGTACTTAACTCTCCTTTCCTTTATTATTGCACAGTTAATTCCTTTATTTTTATTACTGTACAAGATTTTGAGATTTAATTACCTCGTTTTTCTATTTTATATTATTTGTATAGCAAAGCTTTGAGGCGGTATCATTGATTTCTAAGTTTTGCCTGTAAAGCTGAATTTCCTCTATTTATAGTCCCATTGGTGAAGCCTGTAAATGTTTTCAAATACCAGAGTAAAAGAATCACTTTGCATTACACACTTATATTTTTTTCCATTTGCCGAAATCCCCCCAAATTCTCCATCTGCCCTTTTCTCCCCACGCGTCTTTTTGTTTCTACGTGACGTATGCTAACTGAACATTACCAAGATATTTCTCTTCTAAGGAAGATAAAAGGCTCAATGGACTAGGTTGACAGATTTGGGAAGTGGAGATAACACTGGCTGTGCTCTCCTTTCATCAAATGGTGCAGTAGCCCAGACACTCACTGAGGTTAGGAGACTTGGATGCTTTGTCTCACAGGATTTCAACCTCAGTCTCCAAGAGGAAGCTCTGAGCTCCATGCTAATAAAACATTATGGGGGTGGAGATGTGTGGACAGGGAAGTTCTTTGTCCTTCTTGTCCTCTTTCACTTTGCAGAAACACTGAAACATCCACTACAGCAAGGACAGGAATCCAGGTGTTTATCCTAGCTCCTAGGCAGGAGAGTGATCCTCTTTCTCTCTCTCTCTCTCTCTCAGTCTGTCTCTGTTTCTTTTCTCCAACATAAATTGGAAGAAAGGATTCTAGCAGCTTCCTCAAACAACCCCAACCGTTAAGCTGAAATGCTCTCTGAAATGTCCTGCTAAACAAGGGCCAGTTCCACACTGTCTGAAAGTCTTAAGTTCTATTCATTGAGCTGGAGAAGGTGAGAGAAAGGCTCAGGTTTCCTGTTAAGGGAGCTGTTCTGAAAGGTGGAATTCCCAGATTTTTGTCCTGCTGATAAAGAATGCTTAATTATTTGTGCAACCTGGGACAGCACCAACAGTACACATACCCATTGGCAAGGAGTTAGGCTGTTCTTATGGGAGTTAAGAGTTATGAATTCGACTGGCCAAGGAAGAAACTGAGTTAAGTCTCCTATATCCTGGGATTTGTCCTAACCTCTTCCTGCAGTTGCCTAAAGCTAATCCTCATTTAGTGTATCTTCTGTTTGAAAGAACTGAGCAAATCAGACTGAAGACATTTGGTATAACCGAACCTCTTTTTTTCACACTTCTAATTGTGATGAAATTTCACCTGGCAATATAGCATACTACCATCCGCATAAATGACAGGTATGGTGTTTTTTTTCCTGGTAAAAATGACAGCTTGTTAGTGCATGTACTTGATCAAAGTTGCAGCTAGAATCTTAGCGAAATCATGTTTGTATTTCTGTCAGCACTGCATGATTATCATCGCTGTAGAAGACCAGAGACTAATCTTTTCTGTCTCATGCAACATCAGCAAAATTACCAGCTATGTTCTGATTCTGGATTTCTTTATCACTGGTGATGAATGATGTACTGGATGCAACAGAAGGAGTACATCTGGATTATTAGATACCATGCTGAGTGCATTATGCTGACACTTAGGAAAATCTTGACTTGTAAGCTAAACACTTTTCATATGGAAGTCAATGATAGATAATAAATAGAGCACCAGGTGTAAATCATTCATGTTCATTACTGCACCTTATATAGTAATATAAGACAATACCAGTACTTTAAGACACAGACTTGTCATCTGCCGCTTTCATTCTGGATGATCCCTACATGCTCTGCAGATACTGTAAATGAGACCAAATGCTGCTATTGAAATACGGGGTTACAATACAATTCTCTAAATAAAAACACGCTATAGGACACATTTTATGAGAGGGAATTCTTAAAATAGTGTGTAGAAAACACAAGGAAGCCAACACTTTGAGATTCTTATTGGATGTTGTACTCCATCCGTTATGCAGTGATCTCTCATAGAGGAGAGTTGCATTCATATTTATGAGAAAGTGAATAAGAAGCCCTTCCCTACCATTATAATAATAATTTAATGCAGATATGCTATATATAGGATGAAAATGTCTCCTTTTTAATTCTGTGTTAACTACAAGAGGAAAAAAACAGGACAAAATCTATGGGTGTGAATCCAGCACTCAAACATACTATTCTCACGATGTTGATTGTTCTGTAAATGGCAAAGCAATAGGAATTTTGGAAAATACTATGCATCCTCTCATCTCTTTAAATAACCACTGTTTTCACTGAGGAGAAAACTCAGACTTGAATTTGCTGAGGTCAGTCTGAGCAGTGGTTTTCCTGGATGTGGAAGAATAAAATCAGAAGTGATTAAAGGTGGGAACTGGGGGGAAAATGACATAACTTCTATTGAACAATCCTAAAATTGTTTTCTAGTTCTAATTCTAATTACCATAACAATTAGAGAAGTGCCAGCTTTGAAGTTTTTCAGTGTTTGGGGGATTTGGGAATCAAGATTTTGGTTTGGTCTCATACAGAATAGCAAATAAGTATATAAATAACTTTTGCTGTCAGCAGATAACTTTGACACTAGTAGTGATCATTGTTTCTAAAGGGGTTATCATGCAGTTAACTCGAAAGACTGATGGGTATTTCACAGTAGCTCTCTAAATAATTTGTCTTACTATCATGGCAAGTACAAATTGTAACACTTGTGATTCATCTGCAAAACATACTGCTTGCCAGTTGTTTTATTCAAAGTGCTTTGGCAGCGTGATCTGTCAGAAAGAAAGGTCAACAGCAAAATTAAAAAACCAGGGGTAATACTGCAGTTGTCCACAGAGGATAATTTACTCCAGATACTCCATGGCTTTTTGCTTATCTTTGCATGTTCTCTGTCAGAAGGGCTAACAGACCTCGTGAAAACTTCCCTTGTTGACGACAGATCAGGGTAAACCATTATTTGCTGCGTTAAGCCTGAGCTGGCGGGACAGTTATGGAGGGCTCCATGGCCAAGGTGAGAGTAGCATAATCGCTTACAGACAGAAAGCTATTTAGCCGTCCTTAGTGTGTCCTACTGTTATTTGGGGGTGGTTGAACCTGATTTACAGTGATTTCAACCTCAAAATACTATTTCATTTTTCATTTCTTCTTTAATTTTGTAGACACTGCCCAGATCCGGTGAATTGATTGATTCCAGTTAAGAATGAACTGATATATAGTTCCTTGAACTGTGTAAAAGACTTCTTATTTTGCTAAACTCTAATAATGCTAGGCCTGAAGTTTGGTGTATGCCAGTAACGGCTACCAAAAACTTTTAAGTTCCTAACAAGAGTTCATATAAGTCGGGAGATTTGGAAAAATAGGTTTAATGCTAAAAATTGAATACCGCATTTTAGTTCAACCAAAGTCAAAACAGAAACCATTTCTTAAACAGTTTGATTACTTTACTTTTTAATTTGTGTTAAAAATATACAGTGTGTGAATGTGTATGTGTGCAATGAGTTGAGCAACTTGTAAATGAAAAAATGAAATCCAATGTACAGAAGCTTCCATGAAAAGAAAAGTTTTACATTCTTACTAGTCTCTAATCGAGATGATCAGAAATTAAAAATGCTACGCAGCCACACAGTAAACCCTCTACAACTGCATCCCCTCATACTTCCTATTTAAAGCTCCAGTTTGCTATTCCAAACCTCTACTTACCACGAAACTTTACTCTGCAAAGTAGTGTAGCAGCTCAACCACAGAAACACCTTTTGTTTCACAAGTCATAATACATATCTTGTTCATGAGTGAAATTTATTTTAATAACACTGGATTTTCTTACCTGCTGACTACTTTGTTGATTAACATCCTCTCTGAAATGCAGCTTTCTTTCCAGGTCCTTTACAAGTGCAGCTTTATTTTCCCGAATAGAATCATCTGTTGCTAACGGCAGAGGCTTCAGATTTTTCTTTGTTAATCCCTGGGTCGGGCTATTAAAAGAAAATTCTGATAGTAACATGCAGCAACCAGTATATATTTTTTTTGTCACTTGTGTGATATGATATATTACGCTTCAGTTGTCTGGAGGAACCTATTATTTATTTATATGGAAGCCAAAGCACAATACAAGATTTGATTTTTTTTGCTACTATTTCAATGGTGCATCCCATTCCCATGCAGTAGGAATTAAGGACACACCTCTTAAAGAGAATAAGCATTATAATACTGTAATAAGCATCTAAGTTCCATTAATGTTTATCCTGGAATAATGATGTCACAATGAATGCTGAAGAAATGTGTATAGGTGTTACCATAGGTATACAATTTGTACATTTTACTGTATCAGGCAGTAATTTAAAAGTTCATACAATTTCTCATTGATTTTCATCTCACATCTTCATTGATCATTTACTCTTTCCATGAACTTTTACTTCTTTAATTTCTCTCACCCTTCTATGACACCTAACATCAACAGTTCTTCGTATTTTTATTTTATAGATGTAGTCTGTTTTATTTTAGTAAGGTTTGAAAATAGTTAAATTCTTAAATAAGACTGTTGGGAGACTGTGAGAGTGCACTGCTGAAGCACAGCAGCCGCACACTACTAGAGAGTGTGCAACGTTCTAGTAGTTTGCCAGGAGTTGGCATCTTAATAATGGGGTTTAGGTAAAAGGCGTAACTGATGATTGCTGTGCAAGGTATCTTCCTTTTGTTGTTCTGCAGGCATGGTCATCTCTCACTGCTTTTGTAACCAGAATTATTATAATTGATAATGCCAAAAAAGGAAGCTGAAACTTCAGTAGATATTCACAGATTAGCACAGATATTGTTCAGGTTTCTCCTGATCTTTTGTGCCCTCACTTTGACTGTCTCCCACGTAGAGATCTAGATTTGAATCTCAGCATGATGAGCTGGGAATTCAGCTCTGAGTTGAGACCCAGGAAAGGTGAAATGAAGAAAACAGTATTTAACTACTCTACCTGGTAGGCATATTGTAAGGGTTTATTTGGTAAAGGCTATACAACAGTTAGAAAAAGTAAAGCACTTTGCAAGGGTTAAGTGTCATTAATGCAAAGAGAATAGTGCTTGGTCACTTGTGTACCCGCTCTGAAGGGGAGCAAGGGGAGTGGATGAGTAGTTGCAGTTGATTTTTGCTGGCTGTTGCAATGTTGTGAAAGCAGGCCGAAGGCTTCATTTGGGTACAGTTAAAACCTTCACTGTGAACCTTATAACTTTATTATGTATGCCTGCCCATGATGCCAGGGCCGTGAAGGCCTCCAGGCATGTGCCACAGGATGGTGGCGATTATGTGGCTGTGCTGGGGAGCTAGGAGGTCTCGGAATAGGAGCAATAATGGTTTGAAGGCAGGATTTCTTGGCCCACAGTGGTGAATGTTATGTATACAGGGACACCTTTTTCCTGTTATAATTACAAAGTGGTTGATGTAGTATCAGCAAAATAGTTAGGATATTGTGACTTACTGATGGCTATCACCACCTTGAAGTGTGCCATTGGTAAAAGGGGGAAATATTCCTTACTTTGTGCAGAATTTGGAGTTCTATGGATAAAAAGTTGTATCAATCTACTGGTGCTAGCTGTGCTAAAATAGGGTTCACGTAGTCCACAAAAGAGATATTAATTTCAACTCTACTAGTAAAGAAGGAACTCTTAAGGCCACAACCTCTCCAGTACATCATCATCCTTATTTGCTTGTATGGTGGTAGCCATTTTGTCACAGAAATCATACTGTCTGTCAATTAAAATATTTATGTGCAAAACATTAACTCTCCTGAGATTTTCTGGGGGACTTTAAATATAGAAAGTATTGCAACCAGGAAAATACCTTTACATAAGTTATTTCTTAGATTTATCTGGACTAAGAAATAACTTACGTTATGAGGTACCTTTTAAAACTTTACTCGTTGTTTACAATAGGTAAGAATGTTTTTATAGCTCATATAGGCAAATGGTTTTAGAGTGACTTATCCTGCAAGCTTATGAAATCTCTTTTCTCCCACTAGTACAGTGTTATGAATCTCTGAGCCCCCAAATTCTTGTATATATCTGTTTATAAATTCCCATTTCTCTATGTTGAATTTATCTTACCCTTGATATATCTTACTATAGAAGCTACTATCCCTTCCTTTCTTAACTGAACGTAAAGGTTAGATGAAATGACCAGAATGTATGAATAACTTGCTTTTCTATTTTATGAACTACTTGCATTTCAGTAAACTCCCTACTGAACCCTTGAACAGAAATACATCTTAGTTTCCTTTATGAGTATTTCTTGCCCCTGCTTCTGCACATACGGTTTATGCTACTTACGTGGCTGGTGTACTTCTGGGCAGTCCCATAGCATTGGTTGATGGCACAGTAGGAAGTGAGGGAAGAACAGCACTAAGGAAAGCTGCTGGATTCTGAATCCGGCCAGTTGGGGAGATAGGAGCAGGAGTCACACTCTGCGGCTGAAACTGTTTTACACTAGCTGTAGAAAGTGTTAATGGAGGCACCGTGGATTCCTTAGAGCTTGGTAGAGACTGTTCACTTTTGCTTGTAAACCCTCCTGAAGACCTTGATTGGGCAGGTGGAGGATTTCCTGTGAAATTTTCCTTGTTATTTGTTCTTTGAGTTCCTTGAGGGATGTTGCTGAATGTTGTAGCTGAGGAGCTAGAAGAGGAGCTGGTAGGTGGCGTGGTTTGTGATGGTAGGAACTGCTTAGGTCGGGTATAGCTGAATGCTTGTGAGGCAGAGGCTTTGCTTTGTTTGTACATAGTTGAGGTGGACTGTTGATGGAGTGAAGGAGCAGAATTCAACAAAGCTGTGTTGAATGCCAACTCTCTTGTAGATGTCTGATGCACCTGCTGTTGTTCAAGCAAGACCTGGTTGTGGAGCTGTTTTAACTGAGTCTGATCACTGCATATAAACCAAAGATGAGCAAAATTGGTCATGAGCCCCAAACATGCTGGCTGACTACATTTCTATATGTGAATTGCGAGAGAAAAATTCTATGTCCTGTGATACAGTAAGAGCTAGGGAAACTGTTACATGACATATTCGCTAACATTATGAGACGAGCATAATATTAGTTTGCTACTAAAATAAACTCTTCCTTCCTCTCCCCTTCTTTGCCAGAGGAACAAAAGGTTTTTGTCTGAAAATTATATGACTGAAGATGATTCTTACATTTTAACATATGACATATAAATATAAATCTTACTTGAAGATATTTAAAGGATAGCATTGTCAAATTCTGCTCTATGTCGCCTTAGTACCTCTCTGCTTGTGTAACTAAGAGTAGGATATGGTTTATCAGATTTTAAATGAGCGTTTGTAAGCCAGATTGCAGTTATTTAGCTCCTGTTAAAGTGGGTTCTGAAATCAGCATTTTGGCTAATAAAGCTTTGTAATAATCCACCAAAAGAGATATTACCAACATAGTTTAGGTGGTGTTGACATTCGGTGACAGGCAGGAGTGCATCATTCAGAGAGGACTTGCATTTGATGCAATTGTTGTTTCCTAGGTGCTGTCTACCGTACATGTCTTTGGGGGTTTTTTACTTTACGATTAAGGAAAATTATTTTGCCTTGTCACGTGGTTTATTTAGTTATTATGTATATGGAAGTACAGCATATGGAAAACAGGCTAACTTTTCCCCTTCCGAAAACAAAAAGGACATAGAGGATATGGAAAATGATCATGTAATAAATTGTCGAGTATTAAATAACTGTTGTTAAAAAGTGAAAAATGTAGAAGCAGAGACCAACCACAACTGGTGCTGACAAACCAAATACATGAAGTAAATAGAACTTCTTTTTATTTAAAAGAATTATTGTTTCTGTAATGTACTAAACAAAAATCACATTAAAGGTAGATAAAGATAGCAATTTCAAGTTTTCAAAAAATAGAATGTTAGAGAGTTAGAAGCTGTGCAATCCTGATTTTGTGTCCTTCATATATACATCTGCATGATAATGTACTCCTTCGTTACAGGTTTTTTTTGGGGGGGGGAGGGGGAGTTGAGAGAAAGTCTGCTCTATGCAAGAATTGGACAACTTAAATACTGCTTTTGCTCCCCCCTTAAACACACTACAGCTCTGAAAGTAAATAAGGCTGTGAATATGGGCTTAACAAATTAAAAAAACACTGCTCCAAGTTCTTCCTCTGCTACATGGTATGTAAGTTCTGTCTTCTCACTTGTAATGTTTATGCTATGAAATTACATCCCTGCTTAAGAGTACCAATGAATTGCTTTATAAAGTCCTTCCTGAGCCTTAAGTTAAAGCTTCTGCCTATTTAAGAAATGAAATGAAGGACTCTGCATGCTTTTGTTAAACTAGATTTGGGAGATTTCAAAAATGCTGAAAAGATCCTTCTTAATAAACTGGAGTGTGAATTCCATAAATTGTCCTCTAGGAAAACTACACTACTACTTAAAATTTCCCCTGGAGCTCACAGTGCACTAATCATGCAGGCGCTTTTTTAGTTCAAGTGGTTTCACATTATCAAACATTTCCAAGTACTTTATCTGTTTTAGGTGGAGATTACGTTTGTGAGACATAAGTCATGAGGCATAGCCTTTGGGACTACAGTTGCTAGTTAGTTGCTAGCACGTACTATGTATTAGACTGAATATGTCTGGTTTTGGCAAAATTGCATAATCAGAATTGAGTGAGATATATTTGAAGAACCTGCTCTTTTTTTGCCTGCATAAAAGCAGTGTTTTTCACCTTTTGTTTGCAGCAGAAAACATTGTGGAATTAAATAAAATTTCAAAGGGAAAACATTTTCCTTTTAAATTTGGAGAACACTTTTCCCAAGAGGGATATACAGAAAAAATATATAACTCTGTAGGGTATGTTTTCTAGGAGTATGGTTAATTAGGCCAGCACCGTGTGACATGGACTGTCTCTTTGTTCTGTGTTTGAGTTTTTTGCTCTAGTGCAATAGTGTCCTGGTCTATGAATACTAAATAATATCAGTGATGCTCCTGAGACTTAGAATCCCTTTTACTTACAGCTTTGGTTTAGCCAGTACTGGGGGGGGTTCCTTGGATGGCGATGTTGGCTCTGGCATTTTCATTGGCTGTCCATTTATCCTCTCTTGGAAATAGTTGGGTCTGATTTGGTTTGTAGTGCCAGGTCCATCCTCTGATGATGATTCACTTCCTTTATCATCTTCAGGCAGCTTGAAGTGCACACGGAGACCTATCTTGGAACTCGATCTGGGTTCATTGTGGTTCACAAGAACACCTTCAAGTTTAGGTTTGGGGGTTTGATTTACTACACGATGGGAAGGAGTACGTGGGGGAGGTTGATGTTCAGCAGCAATTAAGTTGATTGAGCTCATTGTGTGAAGGGTAGCAGCATTACTACTGTCTTCAGATGCTGAAATAGCAAATATCAAAGTTTTGGTGATATGTAAATACCATAAATTATAGTGAAATGAAATCACAAAAGTTACAGTTGGAAGAACTCACTCTGATGTCCTTCCAGCTGTTGCACTGAGTTGTTTGACCTCATTTGTTTAACAACAAATTCCCTTAACAAAGGAATATTGTAAAGGCAGGGAAAAAGAGACACAGTTCTAGTTTGGAAGATCCAGCGGTGGTCTTCAGCCATGTCCCCCGTGAATTCCACTAGCACCTTTGAAATACAAACTTTCTTTTCAGAGAATTCACTAACTTTTTAGTTATGAAGAACACTGCCAGAACTTGAACTGAATTGGAGTCAACAGTGCACTATGGTTTTATGTACTGTACTTTGCCCACCTAACTGCTTAGTGCCTTGGCAGCATACATCTGCTGTAGGCAGTATGAAAGAATCTGTTTTGAGGTTTCCTCCTTTGGGCTCTGCATCAAAGGCTTATATTGAAACAGCAAACTAGACAGTCCGTAGAGATTCCAAAAATGACTATTGCCCAAATCTTGAGGTCAGCAAGAGTTGTGTTTTTGGAAGGGCTGTGTGGGATTCATTCCCTAATGTTCCTTGTTCCTTCACATTTCTAATTGGGGAAGGACACTTTGAACAGACATAGCAATCTGTATGTTCAATAAGCAGCTTGGACTGTACAGTGCAACAGCCTGCTCTGCTTGTATTTACTAGCAGTCAAAGGACTAAACCACTTACCTTTGACAGTTAGATGAGCTATACTAGATACTGTGCCATATTTATTGCTTGCAGTACAGGTGAAACTGCCAGAATCTTCTGAAAATACTTCAGCAATAACGAGAGTACAAATTTCCTCTGCAAAGCATCAGAGTAGTATTATTACTTGAAGTGAACATGCATTGAACAAACACAAAAAGCCTTGACTACCCTTGGGGACATTTCATTAAGGTTTTTCACCTTGCTCCGTTTGATTTTAGTTTCATCAGTATTATCAATTTTGGCAGCCTTTGTGTGCAGCAGCTGTTATCAGCATTGTCTGCAGCAACTGGTACCCTCTGTGCTCCAGCATGCCCAACAAAAGTGAAGAACAGGTGTCAGCAGTGTTTGGAAAACATTAGAAAATGTTTTCCTAAACACATGAAGTACTGACTTTCTCTCTGAAGAACTTAAAATTTAATTTGGAGAAATATAGTGTACTCTACACTCACAACTCACTAAAATATATGTGTGTTTATCTCTTCGCAGACTGAAACATTAGTTATAATTAACTGGAACAATTCAAGTGGAGTCACTCTGTAAGGTGGAGAAATACAAAACACATACATATAGGCTGGCATTTTCCAAAATTACCAGTGCAGATTTGCAGATAGAGGGGATTGTGCTAATTGTGCTTATAGAAAGTTGCCTTTTCACTTCTTTGTTAAGAAGACTAATGGGCACCAAACATGTGCTAGCAAAATTGTACTAGCAAAAATTAAATTCCATCTTGAAAAGTCAATCTGGGGTTATGACATTCCTGTTTGAGCAGTATCTGACATGTCCGGGCAGCAGTACCAGCTAATAAATACCTATGGTGATGGGATTTTAAATCTTTCGTCTGGCCAGGTACCTAGGATGTGGAGGGAGAGTAACATATAAAGTGTATTGAAATGTGGTCTGATAACATTTCTTCAACTAGTCAGTGACTGTTTTGCTGCCATTTTGCAAGAAACTTTCCTAAAACCCTACAGGATTAATATTTTATGAGTATTTCTGTACCATACCACACTTAAACTTGATTGTTTTGTGTCGTCACTGAGGAAAATCTAGTAGCAACAAAGAGATTATTTGCTAACAACTATAGAAGAATAATATTTTATTATAGTACTAGGATTATAGAACTAGTTTAAGGCATTATAGTATCTAGTTTATAGTACTTGGATTTGCCAACCACTGCATGCATGGAAATCCAGATTCCTTCTGAATGAGCAGCAGGTGATGAAGCAGTGACAACTGCACCCAACTGATTACCCTCTAAAAACTGCTTCACATTACTCAGCAGTGATGCCACTGGACAGTAAAGGAATGGCATCGGTGGGTTCTGGTAGAAGCTCCATTTATTCATTTCTAAGTCTCATTGCAAAGAGAGGGAGTCTCTTTCAAGATACTTTTTGGGGTAAAAAACTTTTAATAGGGCAAGGAGAAGAGTTACAGGAGTTTATATTCCGTAAGAATTAATACTCCTTTGGTAATTTTCTGTCTTAAGAGGGGCAGCTTTACGTTTTTAATAGTGAAACGCGTAACGGGGAGAGTGATTGTCTCATGGAGGAGTAATCAAAATCTGTAAGGCTCCTTTGCTCAAATCATGCAGAGTAGCCTACATTCTGCTCTGACCCTTGAAATTAGCAAATCCAGCCACTGTTATAGGATTTGCTGATATCAGGGGTGGAACACCTGATGTGATACTCTCATATTACGCTGGTAGGGAGCAAAGGGAATGGCTGACATGGCTGAACATCTGATGCAATGTTCCCTAACTGCTGAACTAGATAAAAATAGCTCAGTCCTACATCATCTGGTGTACTTCTGAACCTCAGATATACGGGGGACCCCCAGACATTAATTTTGTTAATCTTCAGCTCATAAGGTGGTAACATTTAGGTCCTAAGTTAGAACTGGGTCAAAGCAGAATGGAAAAATTATTTTCTTCAAAAGTGATAGAATTAATTCAAATTATATGTTTATGGACCAGTCTACAGTGAAATGCATCTCACTAGTAGATATAGAACATGGGGAAAAGAAGAAATTACGTAATTAAATTATGGAGTTTAAATAATTAATATTTTGTGAGGTTAAATCACCACATTTGTATAATAAAAAAAAAAAGTATGAGCCTTTTGATGATCCTCACCTGGTTCAGCCATAGATCGTGGTTCTAAAGGGAAGAAGAGCAGAATTAGTAGATTGAATATACTTACTTTTGCCAATAATTTTTTTTTTCTTAAGCGCTAAATATGAAGCTTGCTCTTCTTAGTATGACGGAACACTCCTTTTGATCCAATTTTCTGTTTAAGGGATGGTGAAGACAGCCAGGCCATGTACTCAATGGTACGTCAAATCCACTGAACAATATGAACACTTATGAACACTTTTGAGAACTTATGAATAGGAAATAAATTCTGCAAGAAGTGGTTTTTTGCAATCTTAGTACTACTTTATTGTGTCTTGAAGGCAATTTCTGAAACTGTCACACACATGGAATCAAGTTATGATAAAACATTGTTTCATTTAGGTTTGATTTAGTGTGGTATTTAAGGAATTTCAATTGAGTTTTAGCAATTTTAGCATTCCAGTGACTTATGAGGAAACTGCAGATGTTTCAACTGCATTTGAAAATTAAAGTAGAAGTATATGTTTACAACCTATCATGTGTCATGTGCACACACATGTATGTGTAAGCATGCTAACGTGTACATCATGTTACTTTTGTGGATAAATAAGCAATCCACTGCCCATAAGAACTATTATAACAGCACTTAACTAAAAGATAAGGGAATTACGGGCAATGGAACTCTACATAAATGGTGCAAAACCAAAAACAAACAGCAGAAGTAAGGCTGAATTAGAAAAGGACATTGAAGTGGTAAAGGGATCAAAGCAGAAGGCAAAACAGTTCAATAGTTTGGGGAATCTCAGACAAATACTGCCTGTGAATATGCTGTTCAATTCATCCACAGTTTTGACTTCTGGAACCCAGATTTATTGCCATAAATATGGCTTATATAGTTCTTACCATTGTAATAAGAAATTCAAAATGTTGCTATGTTAGCGATTTTGTTGCTTGCCTATATTTTATTAGACACAATATTCCACACAAGAAACATACTTTTCTGTAATATCCTAAAATCTGGAGAATCTTCTATCAGTGTTCCTTCTCTATACCATTCAACCTTTGGGGAAGGAGCTCCTTTCACCCGACATTCAAAGACAACAAGCTGCCCCTCAGAAGCTGAAATATCCTGTAACATCTAATAGAGAAAATGAATAGACAGTCAGTAAATGTCTTACTGGTTCGGAAGTAATACTGATTTCAGTAAGATTTCATAAAGCCACTTAAATCCTTGAATGGCTTAAGAAATGCATAATTCCTTTTTTTATCTTTGATAGCTAGAAAATTTTAATTATCTCTCCATACAATTAACTGACCTCTTTAGTCTTCAAATATGTCATAGAACAAATTACCTTTGTAAATACAGGAGCAGCAATTATAGGTCTCCCATCCAGTCCTTGCAAATAGTTAGTGGGGCTTTGAGCCTGTAGATTGCAAAACATCACATGATTTTTACAAGGGCATGTAGTGATAGGACAAGGGGTAATGGCTTTAACCTGAAAGAGGGTAGATTTAGATTAGATATAAGGAAGAAATTCTTCACTATGAGGGTGGTGAGGCACTGGAACGGGTTATCCAGAAAAGTTGTGGATGCCTCATCCCTGGAAGTGTTCAAGGCCAGGCTGGATGAGGCTTTGAGTAACCTGGTCTAGTGGAAGGTGCCCCTGCCCATGCCAGGGGGACTGGAACTAGATGATCTTTAAGGTCCCTTCCAACCCAAACCATTCTATGATTCTATGATGATGTTTAGGTGTACAGAGGGTATTTTTCCAAGAGGAGAAACATCCTCTTGGAATGACACAAAACAGATTTTGGTGGGTGAAGTCCAAACCAAAATATTTAATGCAATGAATAAAAGTTGCTCTATTGTAGACAACTGGTAGCGATCTTCCTGGATGGGTTACTGCCTGAGTAACAAAAATGCTGTTATTGCCTTATTGCCTTACTGAGTTAATCATGGCAAGGAAAACTTCACTGCAGTGTATTATAACATCTGTCATTAATACTTCACTAAGGCAAATCTATGTAGGCTACTTGGTGGTAGTCTCCTTTTAAAGATTCTTACTTATAAAATACTTACAGATGTTAATAAGGAAAAGTTAAGTCAAGTCATGTGTGTGACTGCTACTGTAATTCTTCTCCTTTGCCAAAACCAAACAATTTACAGAGGTGGAATATCACCCTATTGATCCTACTCAGTGAAATCAGAATGAAATTATTCTCCTCCTGGAAACTTCCTTATATAACTTGATTAAAAGAGTTTTTCATTTTAGTGAAATAGAAGCTGCCCCATAACAGCAGAATTAGTGGTTCAGTATCTCAGGAAACATAGCCAAATTTTATAGATGGTGTCTGATAAGCCAACAAGATTGGAAGTGGTAATTTTGGAGATACTATCACTCTTGACTTTGACAACCTCTGTCAAAATGGCAAAATATCGCAAAGGCTTAGTCCTATTCTCTTTGTAGTCAAAAGTAAACATGCATTACTTCACCTATTCCGTATCTATTTATTGGTTATCACCTAATTCTAGGCTGTAAACATTGAAAAGGCAGTGTAAAGCGAGTTTCTCATTAACTTTTCAGTTTTATTTTTAAGCAAATAAGGCTCTTCTTTCCTATTAAGTAAGAATTCACAGTTATGAATATTCTGATAGTTTGCAACAAAACGGACTCGAAATGCATGCTAACTTTAATTAGAAACTCTTTGATATGGATATTAAAATGTTATGTGGTAAATAAGCATATCTATATATAAAGTAAACATAGTAGTGAAATGATTTGGCTTAAAATAAGTTTCATTGAAAGAAAATTATTTCAGGTGAGTTCTGTAGAAAGGCAGAGGAAAAAGTTATAGGCTGCCACTATTGAAAATGAACGAGTCAGTCTGCAATGTGAAGAGGCCAGTGAGTTGACTTACACATCCAAGTGCCCTTCATGGCATGCAGTCTCTGACCTGCTGGAGTGCAGCACACAGATTCCCACCACTGGCTGAGTGAGCGGCAGCTGCTCCTTCTGCTCACTGCCGCAGAGATGCCTGTAATCTGGGGATGAAAGGTTCCCTTCCCTTTGCCAGGTGCTAAAGGGAGGACATCTCTTCTGTGTATGCAACTAGTGTATGGCTGTAAGGTTCAACAGCAAAGCACAAACTAGAAAATTTGGGGGTTCTGAGTCACAAACTGTAGAAGAAACACCTTTTTAAGAGCTTGCTTTTTGTCCTTGAAATTCAACATATTGTCTCTCCTACCTGATTAACTGGTGTTGACACAGGCTGGACAGGTACAGACACAGGCTGAACCACAGCAGATGGTGCCTTGGAGGTTTCTTGGTGCTTGGCTGCAGTTCTAACAGCAGGAGATGCTGCATTCAAGGAGGTGTCAGCTGGCTTTGGTTTGCTGTGAAATATTAACCAAAAACAAGTTCTCTAACTAGAAGCTAGAGCTATGTGTGTGTCCCCTAGTTACGTCTGTCCCAGTTACATGTCAACCCCAGCCTCACTTCTGGG
The DNA here is from genome assembly GCF_000690835.1 of Fulmarus glacialis. NCBI lineage: Eukaryota > Metazoa > Chordata > Aves > Procellariiformes > Procellariidae > Fulmarus > Fulmarus glacialis. The sequence goes on from NW_009201166.1 coordinate 82,131, forward strand.
ATTGAATTCTGATTGATCTAAACTGATACATACTCCTAGGTAAACTGCATTTTATAAGAATGAGGCTGCATATCTTGCCACTCTAATCTGTCCTACTTCAGTTACACCAAATGTAATAAATGGCCTGGATTAATCCAACTGTGGCTTGAAAGCTGCTGTTACCAGCTCTGAGCAGCATGGGATAGCAATGCTAGTTTCTCAGAGGACAATGGTAGTTTCTTTTGCACTGCTCCCTTAGCTTGCATCAAGATTTGGGCCTATAAGGTAATGAAAATACCATGGTCTGCTTGGATACAGATTCAATAATTTACTGCTGAAAAATAAAAAAGAGAGGTATGCTTTCTGACCAACATATCATGCAATTTTAGTAGTGTACAGGTTGGCACCTCTTTACTTCTTCTGGGTTGTTTTTATATGGAAATAAAGGAGTTGACCCTATTTATTTTTATTGCGAAGTAAAATAATGCAGACAATGAAGAGGTGGTCTTTTTACTCAGTTTGAGGTAAGCACTGGCTGCTCTGGAGTATAGCACAGGTCCCCCCAGGAAAGCCAGGCTTCAAACCAGAGGAAGCCTTACTCAGAGTGAACATACAGTTGTTGTGATCACTGATTTCTCTTTTGAAATGGTGAAGGTTTTTTTGCACCTGCTCTCATATTAATTTCCTTTAATTACAGGTGTTCAGATTCACGTGGCGACAGCTGGAAGCTCAGCAAAGGTAAAGACACTGATTATACCCAAACCTGATCTTTCATAATTCTATCGTTTGAGGACATCCCGCTATAATGTCAGAGCAGCATTCTTTTTTTTCTAGGAAATGCAGAATGCAATACATTACTTCACAATTTAATGAGGTAGGCAACTTAGAGGTGCCATCAAGTGATCAGGATCATGGTCAACACTAAATTAATACCTAATGAGATGAATAAGAAAAAACGTTATGCCCGAGACATTTGGAAAAATCTGCGGTAGAACTATGAAAAACTTAGCAATTTGTCCCAAAACCTTTCAGATCTTTTTGATCTTAAGTTTTATATTAAACTCTTACATTTATCAAAGTCCAAATCAATCCAATCTGGAGTATTTTATGACTTTGAAGTAAAAATCGCCTAAGACAGGATTTGCTGTCAGCCTGAGGTCTTCAGTCAAACACACTGAAGTGTTTTGTATTTGCATTGTAAAACAAAATGACATTTGTAATGAGTATAATCCTTCTTGATAAAAAATGGAAAAAACCTAGGGTACATAAGTCTATCTGATTAAAATTTCCTCTTTATAAAGCACTGGTTGCTTTAGGGGTTGAATTAATGCATACAAAGGAGTTAAAAATAAAAGATTGATTATTTTAGTTTTCAACCAGTCTGACTCCCTTTCCAGTTAATACAAAGACTTTGATTCTGAAAGACTACGGATTTTAACAGCATTGGATCAGGTTCTAAATGCACAGGGAATGGATTTCATTTAGGAAAAATAAAATTATTTCCCAGGTTTTAGATTACATCTGACACCTTTTCTTTCTCTTTATAATTAAGTAGTCTTTTATACCCATCATTTCAGTTTACTCTAGTTCATATGTATTAATTTCCCTGTCTTAAATCTAAATAATCCATGTATAGCCATCTTCTGACAAAAACTTCATGACATACCATATTTTCGTGTGGGAAATTTCACTACACTCTTTTTCCAAGTCAGACACTTAAATCAGCATTTAAGTTGGGTCTAGTCAAATGGCACCTGTTTTAGTAAATTAATTTTAGTAGTTTAATCTTTAAGGTAACATATTTCTTTTTATGTTTATATTTAATATTAAAGTTTCAATTCTTAAGCCAAAGTTGAAGATACACAAGCAAATGTGTATTTGTTCCATGCTATTTGTAAAGCAAACAAACAAAAAAAACCCCAACCAAAACAATCCAAACAAATCCCAACCAAAAGCCTAATGTGTTGGAAGTTGCAAAATATTAAAGGAAACTGAAATATCTACACTTGTGTGTTTTTTTAACTGTAAGAAATATGGAAGATGTAATCGATTTTAAACTTACTGATCCATTTCGTCTTTGATGATTTCACCTTCCGAGTCAGAAGAAGAGACTCCTATGAAAAAGAAAAAAAAATCTCTTAGCAGAGGGGTTTTTGAAGAAGTTTATCTATGAATGATACAAACCTTTATTCAGATTTCCTCTAGAGCATTCTAAGGATATATATTATAAAGCTATGCCAAAACAAAAGATCACATTGCAGTTGAAATGAACCAACGTTGCATACTGTGTAAGATGCAGAACTGCTATTGACATAAGGCGGATTTGGGATGAGGTGCAACTGAAATGAGGAAACAGCATCCAAGAGTGAATGTGTGCCTGGGTCTTCCTCAGGTTCTCTTTAAAATGCCACTAGTATGGTTTAGTCTGTAATTGCTGTTGCGAATCAAGTAAGAGCTTTTTTTTCTCAGACACCTGATACTATCAGTTTTTATTAAAAAAAAGGGAAAAAAAAAAGAGAGACCTGGAATCATAGCTATTATTCTTAAACTAGTGCCTTGTAGCACAGTTTGGAGAAGATATTAGCTCAGTTTACTAACAGCTGTCTTACTGAGACATTTTACGCTTCTGATTCAGCCTTCACTGCATTTGGAATTTGCATTTTCTCTGCAGTTCCTGCCAGTGAGCATCTCCATCAGCCATGGCTTCCACCCAACATTCACTGTGTTAGGTAAAAGCAGGCCTTGGCCCCAGTCTCGAGAACTAGTAAATCCCTGCCAAGCACAGACATCTCCCATTAATGTCAGGGTCAGTGTAGATACTAAAAAAGGATTCATCCTTTCACTGTCAGATTAGAGACGTGAAAGAAGAATAACAGTAGAGCAAAATTAACCTTGTATTAAGTAGGATAGGTGCTTTAATTTATGAATGGTCCCACTGTTGTCAGTGATGGTATTCATAGTATATTTCTCTGCCTGAGAAATGGAAAAAAGACAAACGGAAAAAAAAAGATTCTGTGTGTTTATTTTAAATTTGTAATCCTGCTAGCACAATGATGGATGTAATCAAAAACCTTACCCAAAAAAGTGTTAAAAATAAATATAATAAATAGACCTCTCTTAAGCATAAGGAGAAAGAAGAGACACCTAAATCCGCAGATATATGTTCTGTTTTATTTACAGCATCTATTGTGCAAGTAAAATATCAAATTGCTGGCATATTTATTTTCGTTACAAGGTCTCAAATAACGGGTTAGGATGAAGCTATCCTACATTCATTTTGTAGCAATGAAAAAAAAGAATTAGACACAAAATTTAGGTTCTTATATTTCTGTAGAGTAACCACAGACGAAAAATATAAGGTGGCATCAGAATCTGAATATTTCTAGACTTCGATCTTGCAGTGAGATATACAGAATCTCTGGGAAGCAACACAATAGAATTTTATGTAAAGGGCACTCACTTGTCTGAAGGGTATTTTACAGAGAAATAATAAATATGTTAATAATGACGAAAAGTGTTGACTCCCTGCTATGTATTTTTTGTGACAAATCTATTACACAGTTAACATACAAAATACATAATTGTATCTTAATCCTCTATGACCAATTTCAACAACCAATTTCCGCAACAATTCTAACATTACCTTCTATGTAAATCTCTGCAGAAGTGGAGTCTGTTCCATAGATGTTTGAAGCAAAGCACGAGTAACGTCCTGTATCCTCCTCAAAAGCTTCAACAATAATCAATGAGTGTTGATCACCTGTCTGGATAATTTGAATGTCTGGTGAGTTTTCAAGCTCCTTCCCTTCACAGTACCACCTGCAAGGCAAAAAATATTGTTTATCAATGCAAACAACTTGACAACTAGAATGACAATGTTGGAAGTCTTTCTGATGATAAAATGGGTGGGTTTTAGCCTGAAGATTCTGACAGAGTACTGCAGGCAAGTGTTGAATCAATAGTCATAGGAGTAAAATATTTATGGTTTTCATAATATTCAATTACAGCAAAGAATAGAGCTTCTTTCTTAGCAGTATTTAAACATACTAACAAACTAGTTTATGTAAGTGACTCGAGCACATACTTTTCTTGATATATACATTTCAATAATAGAGTAGAAGAGCTCTGAATTTGGAACGCTATCAATCCAGCTCTGAATTTCTCTTGAGGTACATTCAGATCCGTGTTGTGGCTTAAACTGTAGCAAAAAAAAAACCCTAAGTAAACAAATTTCCCTCAAACTTGTGATTACAAAGTTCATGTTGATTCAGAATGTGACTAAAATTTACTGTAATGTTACTCTTTGTTTTGTCATAGATTTAAGACTGAACAGAAAGAGAAATAAGCAGGTGGGTTTGCAGAACCAGATTCAAATTTAATAAGACAGTCTAGGTTTTATAGAGAAGGTGTAGTACTATGTATAGGATACAGAGCTAAATGTTTGGGATAATACTCAGAAATACCTGTATTTTTAGATAACTGGCTAAATTTGAAAAACCAAACTAAGGTGTATTCATCTTCACGGTAACTTTTCTCATAAATATAGATAGATATAAAACTTCACAGAAATACTTGTGTTTTCTGTTCACTGCTGCTTTCTTAACTAGGTGTGGTTGATTAATGCGTCTTGTGCATGTGTGGGTGGGGGCTGTCATACTGATAATATTTTTTATTCAATTGATTTTTAAAAATTAATAGTTGTTTCATCCATCTTCGTGTGGTAACTTGGTAAAAGTACCTGCTAGCTTTTGAGTGCAAACAAATGCTATCAAAGCAATGGCAAATGCATTTACTATTGTATATTACAGCATAAGATTAGTTGTGGAAAGGGTAAGGATAGATTTTTAGTAATAAATTGTAGTAATTCATATTTCCTGGCTTATACTATAAGGTACTTTGATACCTTTCCATCTCAGATAATTTAGAAAAACATTAATCAATAAATTTGTTTAACCATTCAATTGTATTCGCCTCTTGGATGCACAACTTTTTACAAGTTTGTGCTACAAATTGAGCATAAAGAAAACCCCAATTAATATCTTGGAAAAAAAAAACCTGTAAGACAGTCCATACCAATGGAAAACCAGAATTTAATACAAGTATAATGTAGAATTGAAAAAGGAGCCTCCAAGGGACTATGAGGTATGAAGGAGTACAGATCTGGAACTTAAATGCTGATTACATTGCTAAGAAGTAAACCATGCACTATTTGTGCACCATCAGTCCTAGCCGTCCAACATGGCTTTCTTAAAGTAGACAGGGTATTCCCCAGTCCACTTTGAGTTGCCCATTAGTGTCATCTGTAGCTGTACAGTCAACTGACTTGAATATACAGCTTGGAAAGCGTACAGGTCTGCCTGTTATGGAGGGAAGCTCCTGCACTGTAGAATGAATCATACTGCTTAACACAATTTCCCCTTTTAGAAAGGCAAACCTTTGTAGCTAGAGAGCTAGAACTTAAAAGTCTTGGTTCGTGCCTACATCTGTTTGCTTATCCTCTTTTACAAAGCCTCTATTGTAACAAGATTGAAAATGGGTCTAAGAAAATTACGTTTATGAATTTAACATTTCTGATTGCAATGGACAGTCATGTAGTAAATACCATCATGTTAAAAGAGGATGCCTGTAGGGTGTAAAATGTCCCAGCTCTCTTCCCTGACATTTCACAGCTGAAATACAGCTTTGCTTTGCTAAAATACGTCCACATCCTTCTTGCAGGGTTTTACCAATGAGAAACTGGCACTGCTTTATGCAGAGAACTTTAACCAAAGTTACTCATTTCTCTTCCATTTGAGCCTTAGGGCTCTGATAGACAAACTCTTGCAGATCTGGCAGCAGTACTTTAAAAGGTTAAAATCCTGATGCCGACTTCTTTGCTGGAGATTTCTCGCTCTGAAGCTAGGATGGCAGGTTCAAACGTGTTCCCAGGCCCCGCTGCCCCAGTTCTGGTCTAATGAAAATGGGTTTGCACCAGGACACTAGACATGTGGATCTAGGATAACTGAACCATACAAATTCTCCTATATATCGCTTTTGGTAAATGTTAATGACCATAAAAGAAGGGACTGGGCAGTCAGGAGGCTACAGCTGCATCTTAAATTGCCACAGGTGTTCGCTTGAACTCAATGTGAGCCACAACGTTAAGGGAGTATTCCTCTGTCCCTCTGAAGTTCGACATAGTTCATTTGCTAGGTTTTCTACTGATCTGGTGGGCAAAATGAGATGCTCCAAGGTACTTTCTGTCAGTGATCAATCTGTCTACGACAACACTTTACTCCAGGATAGCTTTAGCAGCCGTTCACGCTGCTTCTCAAACCTCAATGGAACTTGTTTAAGGTGCTTCACAATACAGTGTAAACAGTATTCTGGATATTAATCAAACCCATGCAATGTGCAGCACCTTTGGAAATTTAAGAGACAATCATCATACAAAAGGGAGTAATAACATCAGCACATATCCTAGGTTGCCGGGTGAGCTAGCACATGTAAAAAGATAACTAAAAACTTACTGGGTGTTCTGGCTCAGGCTGCATGTCCACCTAACCCAGCATGCTGCCTTGACAACAGCCAAAAGCAGACATTCACGGAGGATTGTAAGAACAGAGCGAGTATATACATATATATGTATGTATGTTCTTATATTTCTCTGGAGTGTCTGACCATTCTCTTTATCTTTTTTATCTTTTTATCTTTATCTTTTATCTACTATTCTCTTTATCTTTTTTAGAAGGTGTGAAGCAGCACTTAAAAATAATTTTAAAAAGGCAAAATCACTGGTCTTAAAATGATTATTTACAAACTACCTCTCTTTTAAAGGATTTCACTATCACAGTACCATTACCATTATTTTCTAGTAGATTAGATTGTATGGTTCTTTACTAACATTTAGTTCTGCTTTTTATTTGTGTCATCTTTATTTTGAAAGAATTGGTTTACACTTCCATTCAAAATACATTTCCTTTAAAAATAATGATCTTTCTAGCTTCTTCTGATTGAGCTGTAGTGTTCATATTCCATCATAGTCCAGTCAGGAGACTTCAGATCCTCTAATACAAACCTCTTCAAACAGAAGGAAAAGCTACATCTATTTTAGACTTTGCCCATAATGACTTGCCCAAATCTGGTATTTTCCCCACTAATAATTAGATACAGTGGGGTTTTTTTGACTGGCTCCCCAGAAGTGCATGTTACATTTGCATTTTCAGTGATGTCCTTATAAACATGTAGATACAGACACCATAGCTAGTAGCGGGGTCCTTGGTATCCAGAACACAAACATCTAGTGCCTGGGATAAAGGAACAACTCTACCACGAGTAAGTAGAGGAAACATTTAGCAGTCCCAAGGGAAAAGTATGGTAATGTGCATTACAGGGTTGATTGAAAAAGTCCTTTAAAATTAATTAGTGCTGTTTTTAAGTTCCAGACCAGGAAATTATATAGGATTCCTGTGATCCTGAAGGGGGAATTTTTTTTTATTCTCTATACAGTATGGTTTATTCTTCTGTTGTTTTCAAGATTTGCAGTTGGTGATAATTGACAATGGTCACATTTTCAGGAGAGAAGACCAAAGGTTCATGCGCAGTTGTATGACTACAAGCACAAATTGGGTATATGAATGTGCAAGTCGCCTTTTAGGTGTGTAATTCATGTAGGCAACTGCGTACTTTGGGAACTGAGTCATGGCACTTACTCATGTCTTTTTATATACCTACCTCATGCCTCTTCCTTACAACGTGGTCTTGTTTTAGCATGTTAGCTTTAGCAGATATGAAAAACTATGGAAGAGAATACCCATGTTCTAGAATTTGATCTCATTTTCAGAGAACATTAAAATAACTTATGTAGTACAGTGATACTATATTTTTGTGTCTACTCAAATGTGGCTCCTCACTGCTTTATGTGACACATAAAGCAAAACACAGTACACAAAATGCTGCAATATAATCACCAGTAAGATATAAGAACTCTTTGTGTTCCTACTGATCAGCTTTTCCAATTAACCTGTTGTGTTTGTGTGTAGAGATAAGTCTGTATTGCGTGCCTTTGTAAAGCACAATTCTAGTTGCCTACAAGCAAAATTAAATACACCATGTAAGCTATTTCTTCCAGTTATTTTAATAGTATGTGAGTAGTATACTCCTTTCATAGACTCAAACAGACAATAAAGCAGGATTGAGTTAATTCTTTTCTTTGCAGTTATTTTTTCCTTTGACCAGTCCAAAATTTGCAGCGTAAGTGGTTTAAAACTTCAGGAATAAACTTCCGTTTCAAACCTGTGTTTAGTTCTCCTATGCGGTGTGTTCTCTAGTCACTCTTTTCACCATGATGTATTTTGAGATTAAGCCAAGAAAAAGAGCATGCTACATGTATGTTATCTCTTCGCAATGCTTACAAACGAAAAACAATTCTCTCTTGTGAAATTAAGCTTTACGTAAATCTTTGGTATGGCCATATCTACTCCATGCTTATTAACACTTTATTTTATTCTTACCATCAAAATGTTGTACGTGGTAGCAACGAAATGTCAGTTCCAAGGGGAGTTCTGACATTGGGATAAGTGGCATGACTGAAGTAGCAATACTCTCTGTCACTGACATTTCATTCCTGCCATGAATTGTAATGATAGCTTCATCATACAAGGCAGGTTCACATTAAGCACAAGCAGTGTCATCCGCTGTGCCAAATTCATCCATTGACTTGACTGGAGTTGCATGTAAGAGAAGTTTGGATCTCTAGGCTTTGAGCACTAAAACAGATAAATGTTTTCATTTGGCAGCCAGGAAAAATAAATCTTAATCAATCGTAAGTGACTTCAGTCTCCAAAAATCTGTGATTAGTTGCAGATCTAGTCTCCTTAAACAAAGCAGCACTAAAATGCACTTTTTAAGCTTTGTATGCCTATGTTAAAGAATGTTTTCACGGAAACCTTATGACATACAGCCTGTTTTTAGAACATCAAATCCTCATGACACTTCCAGGATAGCTGTGTATGCCAAACCATGCAATGTGATTCATAAGTAAAATTAACCTAGGAGTGATGTGCCAAACAGTTTGGAAAAATGTAGGCACCTCCGAACTTGAGGGAATAAGGAATGCTTTCCTCACAGAGAGGAGTGAATGTCACACCTATCATTACTCATACAGAAACAGAGCTGTAGAAGGAATCATGAGAAGTAGGTCATGAAAACCTTTAACTCTTTGGAAATGTGCTACACAGTTCTCTTAAATGCTTATTTCTAACCTGCAGTATAGTCAGAGTAAAGTAATCAATCAATAATTGTAGTAGTGCTCTTTAACTGCAAGCTAATGTTTGAGCTAGCTAGAGGCCCATATACTATAGTATCAATCTGTTCATCTCTTCTATGTCACTGCATTCAGCTGATGATACTGAAAAATGGGTAACGTTTCATTGAAACTTCTTTCTAGATAGGTAGGTTTAACAAGCTTCCTCTAACATGTGGGCTTGTTGCATTAAGGCTGAGTTATCTTAAAAAGCGGTTGGACAGGTCTATCTGTATTCAGCCAAGCAGGATTTAGCTTTCCATATACTGATACTTCAAATCAGTTCCCAGTTTCTTCTCTTGCTCCACCATACAATTTTCTGTCCCTCAGTGAGCCCTCGTATACGCCGGATATTTACCTACCCAGCCTGTAAATTATACTGCTTTATCATTGCCAATGATATTTTGACCCTGATCCATCATTAATGTCCTTTATACCATTTTTTACATCATCAATTTTGTTTTGTACTCTCTTGCTTTCAAACATGGTATCTGTCCATCATATTTTCCAGTCCTTTCCATTCCTGTGATCAGCTTCTTTCTAAATTCCTGTCTCTAATTTCTCTCTTATAATCTCCATTACATCAGTTTAACCATCTGATTGCTCCTAGTGTTGACTGAGAAACTACATTACAGAGCTTGTTGAATCTTGTTCTTGTTTCACAATGCTCTGGGTTCCCGTAGTACCACTTCTAGATTGTAAGTGTTGTAAGCATTATAAGTAACTTGGGATTTCTTTCTGTGGTTAGGAAGTCCATTTTAAGTCAAAGGATGCAGGCAAGCATGCATTAGCACACGTGTGTCCAAAGGATGCTTGTTTACTGAGCGTGGTCATTCAGCTAAGTTGAAGGAAGAAGAAATCATGCTTTAAAGCCAGTCAGCATTAACCTTTTGTCAGTTGCCACCTTGCCAGTTAGTCCTTTCCTGGAACTGCTGATTTTTGTATCTCTCTTGCGTATCTACTAGAATTCTTCTCTCCTTGCCCAGCTCCACAGATACTGAAATAACTCACCACAACCCTCGGAAAACTGTTACCCTCAAAGCAAGACGGTTGCCAGTTCTGAGCCCAGTTCTGGACACAGTTCCACAACTATGGCCAACAAGATGCTTCCGTCACTATTTTGGAAGCTTTCCACACAAATCAAAGACAAGCAGTATTTGTAGTGAAAAAACCTTCATTCTCGTGGTCCCCATGGTTAATGGACACATACCCCAAAGTACATTATATTTTCTGATTTCCTCTTGCTGTAGCAGTGACTAAAAAGGCCATGATCACTGGAAGCACATGAAAATTTATCACTCAGGCAAGTGAATTTTTTTACACCTTAGTGTTACTCCTACGCATTGGTGGAGTTGCAAGAATCTTGGATGAACAGGACAAAAGTTTTGTTAACAAACAATTATGATCAGGAAACTGTTCAAGCAGTTAAAGTTCCCAGCTTTCTCCTTGATACAGCACGTACATACACACACACACACACACACAGGGGGAGGGAGAGTTCAAACTTACTGCCTTGTGATTTATCTTTTATTTGTTAGTTTAAATTGTGAAACTGAAAGCTGAGCCTGATCTTTTTCTTGAGCTTGACTGCTTGGGACTGATTTTCCCTATGGGGCTTCTTTCTACCTGTCCGTAGATTTCTTGGCCTTTGGGCATCAGCATGTGAGTTCTGGACTTCTGTGTTAGCTCCCCTAAGACTCTGATCTGGCTATAAGCATGAGTCAGTAAACCAAGTGTGCATTTCTGTTTGGAGCAGTGTATTACCATTGGAAATGTCTGATGGATGCTTATTCTATAGAAGTGTAACTGCTCTTATATTGACTGTCATTCACATAAGTAGCTTATTTTATTCTTTACAGTAAACAAAATCAAATGTTGAGATAGAAATTTCAATGGAAAAGCCTCAGTTTTGTTGGGACAAAAATAGACCCAAGTTACAAAGATACCTATCATCCAATTCTGTGGAATCAAGCAGTCCCTGAATTGGGTGCATAGGCATCCTCGCCATCCCTGGATACTCCACGGGATGAGTCATTGTTCCTGGGTTCTCCGATCTGCCCTTGAGAGGCTTCAGTGACTTTATAGTGTCAGCTTCTAATTCAGATAGTTGTTAAACGCCTAAACTTAGATGGCATGAATACCTTGTCAGTTTTATGTATGTGTCAACGGCATGGGCATGATGTGCTGTTATAAGGATGGTGTTGTGGCCTTCTGGAGAAATACATAAAACTAACATTGTGCGCCGGAGTATATGTCTATAAAAAAGCAATTCAGTGTTCACCTTTTCTGAATACAAAGAAAGCCAGATTGAGTTTGTGTACAGGTCTATATACGTAAGAGAAGACTATTTCAGTTGTTTTCTTTGTATTATAAACTATGAATGATGAGAGAAGAAAAAAATTATTTCTCATGTCCAGGGATCCTACTGACTTTTTTAATATCAAAAAGATTTGTCAAGGCGAGTGCCTGGAGAAGTAAGTCTCAAAGTCTGTATAAGCAAGAGAAGTCTTCAGAGAGTGGTGCTAATATCTAGGTGATGATGGTATTTCCTGTCTGTTTGCTGTCAAAACCCCCAAATTTCTGGCACTGTTTTCTCTTTTGATCAGACTCCTCTATGAATTTAAGGGCTGAACACAATACAACATTTATAATGGCATAAGCTCCACCAAGGGAATGTCTCAAAATTGTTAATTAAAGCAGTGAGTTTAGACGTGAAGCATAGTAGAAAGCATATTCTTCCCAAACAAGGTATTTCCCCCAGCTTTAGAACAGATTCCTCTTCTGTAAAGAAACCATTTAGTCCTTTGGAAGTTCACATTACTGTCATGGACAAGAGATCCTGCGTGGCACTATGGATCAAGGTCTTGCTAGGGACTGAGAACCTACATGTTACTACTAAAGGCACTAGTGGGGCAAAATAGTTTGGCAGTCACAGTTCGGGGTAACTGGGTAACTTCTTGTCTTCCTGACAAGGTTGTCCATAACTGCAGACAGGCCAAAACAAGAGGATTCATGTGTAGATCCTTGCTCTTACGTACTTAATATTGTGTTGTAAAAGCTTCTTCCTTCTGAAAAGTTAGCAGCTGGTGTGCCAGAAATCCAAGGGAGTGGAAGACAAAGATTCTTTACCACAAAAATATTTGGAGCTTCTGTCTTTGGACGTTGAGAGAGTTTTCATTTGATGATAGTGCCTATTAGTTGAGTGAGAAAGATGATAAAAGGTGTTGACTGCAGTAGAAGTGGTAGTAGTGCTGTACCCAGCATTGTCTAAGTATATAAGGAAGACAGTGAGCTGACAGTTGGAAAAAGTGGACCATCTGTGAGGCTCAGAGTCCTTTAGTTAGATGCTGAAGATGCAAACAGTTCTTTTCAATATTTAGAAAAGCAACACAGATTTCTAAAATGCTTATAAAAGGATAGGCAACCATCTAGACTAAGGGTATCTATTTATGATACTGCAGATATTAGGATGCAAATATGTATAGTACATCTCTAGAAGATGGATAGAATTTTCCTTTCTATTGGATTGGTACAGTCCCACTGTAATTGAGAATTGAATTTAGCTAATGAGCTCTATATGAACAAATTTAGGTTTAGAAATGCTGATGAGATCTAAGAATTTTCAAGATAAATTTAAAAGTTACAATAATCTGTTTCTCATTCCACTGATGTCGTTGACAAATGAAGTGTAGCTTTTTCACATTTCCTTTCATCTCCAGTGATCTTTGCAAATATTACTTGTTTAAGTTTCAAAATCCTCGTAGATATCCGTAGATGAAAACTGAAGCATCAGAATTAGCGTGCTAGTCATACAACATGAATAAGTATCAATTAATAAGGGTGTCTTATACTGATAAAATGGAAGTGGTTTTTCTAAGGTCACAGCAGAATCGTTGTCAGAATCTGAATTAGACCTGAGCTGTTCCTGGTTATTTGTATAACAACTTAAATGAATTCCTTTCCCCTCTGTTCATGTATGGATGGTTTTGGTTTAGAGGAACCTACGTTTACTCGTCTCAAATACCTTCACACATCAGCCTGAAGTCTCACGGCCATTGGTGTTCATGTATAGATGGTTTTGGTTTATAGGAACCTATATGTTCACTCATCTCAAATACCTTCAGACATCAGCCTGAGATCTCACAGCCATTGGTGTTTTTAGCCGGTTTACACAATCAGTCTTGATTTCCATAAAGATAACTAACATTTCTCGCTAAGGAGTTAGCACTTTCTTTTAATTATGGAAGTTCAGTATTTAAAAACAGTTCTCTAAAATTCAAAGGAAATAATGTGTCCCAAAATATGTTGTCTTAAAATATAAGCAACCTTTTGTATGACTTAAAGAAAGCAATTTTTTTTCTTAGTCAATTTTAATAACCAAGATTAAGGGACTTCTGCCACAGATTACTGAAACACACGCATCAAAATATCTGGAAAGAGTACGGCATACACCTGCTGTTACAGAAATACAAAATGGCAAGTGCAGAATATGTTTACCTGACTTCAGGTGCTGGGATTCCTACCACAATGCAGTCCAATTGCACTTTGGTTCCTTCAGGAACTTCCCTGCTCTTCAGTTTTTGAGTAAAGCGTGGTGGTTGTCCAATAGGCTCATCAGAATATACGGATGCAGATTCTGACTCTGTTTTTAGCTCTGCACTTGTTAACTGATTGATAGATTCCAAGTTTCCTGGTTGTTGATCATCTGTTTGTTCTAATGTTTTCTCTGCTTTGTTTTCCAAGTCTTGAGGTACTGGAATGGAAAGCCTTTCTCTGCTTTCTGACATACTAGATAGGCTAGAGCTACCTTTTTGAGCAGACTTATTCTTAGAATCAATTTTGCTCCTGTAGTTTTTGCATGTTCGGGGTCTTATTCTTTCAGAATTGTGAGCTTTGAAAAGTGATGAGAGCTCCTCAATAAAATCTGCTGCCTTGTTTAGGAATTCCTTTTTTGATTCTGATTCAGAAGGAAGGTGTTGTTTCTTTAGGTCTTGAGAGCTCCCTTTGGAGCCCTTTGTATTTCTGACATGGTCCTGACAAAAGTTTGAGTGCAGGCCATTGTCTGATGTTGTCAAAGCTGGAGACTGGGCCATTTGTTTGTGTTTTCCTGTGTTTTTCAGCTGATCTGGGGGATGCTGTGAATGTGCCTGAAGTTCATCCTGTTTAGTTTCCAATGGATTCTGATCAATAGCTTGTCTTGCCAGGTTTACACTTTCATCTAACTCTTCTTGGCTCAAAAAGGCAGAGAGATCTGGAAGGTCTTCTTGGGCAGCTACCTCATCTGAATCACCAGAAGCGTTGCCATAATGGAAATTATGAGAAGCTGGTTCTGATCTGCTTCTTTCACTCTTCCCTTGATGTTTAGTTTCAGCTAAATAACTTTCTCTCAGAAGTTGAGATATTGAAGTTGAGGATTCTAAACTGTCGTCTTGCATGCTGCCAACAAAAAGGACAAATAGGACCACACCTTATCAATAGCAAATTTTTTGATTGCACACAATTACAGGCTTCTGAAAAGCAGAACACAACATTTTCAAAGTGCATCTGTGTGCTGAATATTGACTTGTAAGGATAGCCTTGTTTTAAAGACCTGCTTCTGTACATACTGCCAGATACTATTGCCTTTACCCAGCAAAATCCATCTTTTATCCCTTTCTACTGTTGGTAGCCTTACATAGCTAAAGCAACTGCAAGTGTGGTAATTTATACTTTGTTCCAGGCAAAACTTTAACTACAGAGATATTAACTGAGTTTCAATGTCAAATCTTTATCATTGCTGATGTGTGTTTCTTAGCTAAGAAACAACCTCATCAGATAGATTAAATGCTGGATATTTCAAGAACTGAAAGTTGTGAGAGAATAACAGTACTTTTAAATTAAGTAAATTTAGCCTGAAAGACACTGACATAGTAAGTAAATGAACCCTCAAAAAGCATTTGAGGGATGAGAGGAGGAAGGAGAAGGGGGAAGAAGAACAAAAATATTCTATAATGGCAATTTTTCATTTAAAATTCTTAAAGATATTGCATTATAGGAAACAATAATGGTGCTAAATGTACTATACCTTCCTAAATTAAGCATTATTTCTAATAAACTATTTAAAGTAAGTAGAGAATTATGTCATTATTCGATATGAACATTATTTGTACTACAGGTCTTTCAAAATCATTATCTTAGGTCATTCTGATTCTGAAAAGATGTACCACAGATAACAAGACAGTATCAGAAAGCCCATACTTAACCTGCATGCCTGATGAGCAAAGCTGAAGTATCCCTTTTGATACTTAAGTAAGTACTTCTGCATAATATTCTCCCTTTTATTTACACAAGAGCCATTATGAATGTAGAGGGATTCAGACATCCTATTAACACGCTCATCTTAAGGTGGCTTAAATATGAAGGGAAATAAGACAAATACTCTTCACAACCTTTCAGAGAGCTGATACCTCACAGGTAGTGAAACAGGTGCATGACTATTTACTGCATCTGTCTCTCAGAATATGCACTGCACAGTACCTCTCTCCTACTTCATTTCTGGCCTGGCAAGTCTTGCTGTGATGGCTGCAAATATTCCTACCCCAAGGTGTCTGATTTGTCACAGGTTCTGTTCCTGTCATGGCATCAAGAGAAGGGAACATGCATGCCCTTGCCTCAGCCATTTCCATTCATAGCCCTATGTAACAGCTTAAGTTGCCAGAGAAAGAGAAGAAAAGTAAAAAAGGTATCTCTGCTGTGAAAGGCTTTCTGCTCTGTCAGTGGGACAGTTGTCCCTGGAAAAGGGCTGGTAAAAAGCAAATGAGGTGGTAATATCTCATATTGCTGCAGTATTTCTCCCTGGAATGTGAGTGGCAGCCCTTCTTCCTTATTTACAAAAAGCAAAACTTCAATTTAAACTGTTTATATTCTTCTTCAATGAATGAACATAAAGCTATCATATTCTGGTGCGCATTTTGAAACTTAATCCCTCTGCCTGAGGCACAATTTGTTATATTTAAGTTGTTTTTCTTACGTAAATGTTTAGCACTTTAGATTTATTGATTTTATTGTTTGATTTTGGTAATATGAAACAAGCAAAATCAGTAAGACAACAAAGGCACCCAACCAAAATATTGGTAAGTTTGTGCCTGTACGAAAAATGACAAACAAAATACCATATAAATCATATGCTTCTAAGCACCCAGTCTGGTCCCTGTTACTGAGCCAGGGTCTGCAATACTAATTGAACACTTGGCATTAAATTATCTGGCACAGCGTTTCAGTGAAGCTGTGGCACATAAGAGAACATTGATTTGGGAAGCCCACATGAGATAATGTTGTAAGCTGTTTCATGACTGGACAGAGTATGTAATTTAACCTCTTAAGAGAACGAAGGGGTCTCCGTGAGGCTTAAAGTTCCCGCTCTATGGATACTACTTTTGCTTGCTCAGCTTTTACTTCTTAAACAGCTGTGCAACCTTACTGAAGCTGAACGTGTTTAAGGAGTTATATTATCTTGTTTATGTGCTGATAGCATACCATGTGCTGTAAAGGTCACAGCTAAAGCTACAGTTTCAACTCTGAAGAGTTTAAATACATTCTAACATAAGGAGTTTACAGCCTGGAAGACAAACCTGGCACATGAATGAACTGCAGACCTAGCATATAGCTGTAATGTAGGGCAAGTTTGCCTTAGACCTCCTCCCTGTGTGCTGCCTTGTATCTACTTAAAAACAGAAGGGAAGAAGCAGAGCCATAGCCAGCTCTTTTCTCTGCACTGTGCAGCTGGCTTAACCTGCAGAAATAACAGTGTGTGCTTTTAGTGGGATGGTATAGAAGGTACAGTCTCTCAGAATATCTCTGGAGGGATGCAGCTCCGTGCTAACCTCTCTACATGTGGCTATGGCTAAATTATAACATCCAGCTGTATGTCTCTTTGTGTAATTTTAGATGCTACAGCGGAAGACTGTATTTTACACGGTTGCAAAATTTAGCTTGCTACATTTCTTGGCCACGGTTTCTGAAACATTTCAGAATGGCACATCTTCATTTCATCTCAATGTCTGTAAATGTCATCAGAGCTTAGAAAAGACAATGCAGTTCTTTAGAGAACACTGGACACTCTAAGGAGGAAATGCAAGTAGGGAAATGCTACTGTGTGATCAAAACCTGCCAAAGTCAAATGAAGTTAAAGAACTCCTGCAATAATTTTATTGAGAGGGTATATGAAAATCATCTGCCTGTGACTATTCAGGATTTCATTTTGCTCTGTTGTATAGCTATTGCTCAATTTTCTCATTTAAGTACTATGTCTGTTTCAACTGAGGTTGTTAATCACAGTGCAGCTTTCCTGCAGATAGCCATAGTAAAGCAACTGTTTGTCCAGTATGGTTATTTGAGACTTTGTTCTGGAACTTGCATATCTTCTATTCATCTTTTGAATAATGCATTGAAACATGAAAGAAGTAATTTCTGCTAATGCCCTTAAGGAGTATTACTGCAATATGAGGAGGTGCTCTCAAAGATCTGTTTAGATTGGCAAAATAGCTTTAAAATTCTAGTTTGCAAAAAAGTATAATGAAGAAGCCACTGTCTGATAGCAAAAGGAGGAAAATTACATGCAAATTACTGCAAAATAACAAAACCAGGGGTGCCTACACCTGGTGAAAGTATGAAATGATAGAGCAAATTAAAGCAGTCAAATCAAAACTTCCTTGTACTGATGGTTCATTTTGGCTACCTGTATTGCAGTTGTATAAAGCATCTTCCATTCAGATGACCAGGCTAGACAGCACAGTCATACATGGAAGAGCAAAACCCACTTGTCTGTCACAGTCCTGAGTGAACGTGCAGGAAGCAAATGGACAAATCGCTGGTTCAGCCCTTTCTCTGCCCCTCTGAGGGCAGTTGAGCAGGTGTGAAGGGGAGAAAACAAACAGCTCCCCAGCAAAGGAGCTGGAACAACTTCCTTCCTTCTGCCCATCAGAGCAGAAGGGGTAGAAGGGAGCAGAGTGCTCCTTGTGGTGTTGGGAAGCAAGATATTGATGAGAATTAATCTGATGCCAAATTCTTAATCCTTAGAGAGCCATCACTTTTCTTTAGAGCTCACCCAGGGTCAGAATATTATATCTAACTCTTCTCTATTTTCAGCTTGTGTAGAAGATAACTTTTTATTCTATTTTTAGTAAGGAAGAAGTTGGGTACTAGTCAAATATAGCACTTGGAGGCAGTGTTTGGCTACTGAAGTTTTGAGATATTTTGAATTATGTGGTATTTCTAATTAAATGGAAAATGTTGAGTTTCAGCAAATGTTGCTGTGAGGCTACCAGACAATCCAGTTACAATTATTAATTATGCCTTGCTTTTGCCTTGAGAGATGTCCAGTTTCTTTTTTTTTTTTCCTACAAGGAGTATACTCTCCAAGGACTACAGAAGGCTGATGATTGAGGAAAGCACTGGGTAGGCTGAGCCGTTCAGATTTCACAGTCAGGGGAGCACAGTTTTGGTTCAAATGAGATCAAGCATACAGCCTGACAAGGTCTCTGGGCTGGATAACAATAAGGCTGAATTCAATATATTTTCTAAAATATCTATTAAACCATCTTTCTAGCGAGTGAAAAGATACCACCAGAGGAACAATTATGCTATTACAGGTTTGATTAATGATAATTAATAATAATTTAGCCTTCCTATACCCAAAACTAGAATTTAACCTTCAAAATTAAGATCTGGTCTTAAATTCAGTCTTTCTCTTTGCCTGACTTTCAGGATTGTTTAGACTGAGATGTGGAATTGGCCTTGATATGCCTTGAACCTTCCCTTTAATTTTTCCTGATTGGGACTTTGGAACAAAAGTGTCTTTGTGGCTGCACAGAAACCATCCCACAGTCCACCAGTGTGCAGCGGCACAGAATGCTGGCACTGAGTGGCAGCGCATGGCACACTGCTGCCGTATCATGGGGCTAGCAAAATGTATAGAGTAATTAGAGAGATCTCTGTTGAGCAGATAACTGCAGATAACTTTGCAGATAACTCTGTTGAGTAAGCAGTAAGAAGGACAAACTCCAGTAAAAACACAGTAGACAGCAATCTGTAGTGCCAATGAAAGCACCAATAATTTTGCAGACTGTAAAAACCTGTCTTATAATGAACCAGTATCAAGGGGAGGAATTGCAATGATAGTTACAAATAATAGCCTGAAAACTGGTGTTATTTAGAATTGAAAATGGGATGCCTAATTCCAGCAGTCAGCAGTTCTCTACTCTTGACTGGTTCATTACCTACATCACCAAACAAGTGCATTGAGGGCAACATTTTTTGCTTTCCTGGGACACTAACAGCAGTGACCTTGGGTACCTATTATCTTGAGAGGCATCAGAGGATGTCATGAACAAAGCCGACTGCATGAACTTTCTTAGTCTACTAATTCAGTTTCCACCAGCCAACTAATTGCACAAGCTTTCTCAGTTTCCAAGAGCCTGTATATTTATGGCAATGTTCTCTTATTAGCCAAGAGATCTGTAGGATAAAATATTCACAAAGGTAGAATTAGTTTCCACAGTTTGTTTTGGCAATGACTTGACCTGAAAATCCTTACATGGAAGGCAAGAAAATTGCACCGCAGGAAGCTTGCGCAGTGTGACACCAAACCCTTTCATTTCCTCTTGTTTAAGGCTTGTTAGACTCATTGCTGAGTCATCACTGAAAGAATCTGAGCTTTTCCTAAGAAAACAGCAGTAGTGAAATCTCAGCAAAATCCGGGAATCCCGGATATATCTGAGTGCAGATCCTCTCTTTTATTTGGTGAGACAGCTTTGAATGTTTGATGCCCTAAAGAAGTTTTTTTCAAACACTCCTATCATAATAAAGAGCCTATCTCCAAATAGCAGATTTAATGCAAAAAGCATTTGAACATCTTCTTTGGCCCTCAGTTGTAGTTTAAAATGAGTAATTTTAGTCAGTACATGTTGTTCCTGTCTGGCTTTTCAAGCTACCATTACTTTAATTGAGACTGCTTTTGTATGAAACCCCAGTATTGGGACAGCTAGCAAACTGCTGCTTCTTTCTCTGCATAGTGGCACTTTTTGGCTCTTACACAGCAAGGCTCTGGACCTGTGTGCCCAGCACCTCTGTTTGGAAACTGGAAAGTTTAGCAGATATTAGAGGCTATATCCTTTTCCATTTAATTTAGTTGCACATAGATTACATTTACCCGTACACTATTGAACACTAACAGTTATATGGGTGTTTCAAGTGTATGATTATAGCTATGAAAAACAAGCTAAGAGGTGACACAAGTGATCTGTCTTCCAGACGTTTCTATGATTACAGCTATGAAAAACAAGCTAAGAGATGACACAAGTGATCTGTCTTCCAGACGTTTAATGATCACAATCACGTTCTACATCCTTGCAGGAATTCTCACTTAGCAGTTGCCATTGTCACCGTTTCTGTTACCGCCTGTTGACAAGCTGTAGCTGCTGCGAGACAGTCTTTGAGACCCCAGGCATAGGAAAGTTTGGGCTGGAGCAGAGGACTAAGGCTAGCGGTCTTGTGTGTGTTTGGGGGTGTGAATGTAGGGTGTTTTTAATAACTGTATTTAGAAAGCAATGTACAAAAAGGTGGTTTACTTTCCTGTTTTAGACACATTAGTAGCTTTGAATTCTATTCCTTGTAATGAATCAAGAAATTCAGATAACTAAACTCCCATTTCCAAGTAATGTGATTAAATAATGGAAAATAGGGAGAGAGCCTCCAAGCCCAGGAGTGTAACAGCTTCTGATGGAAACAAAGTCCTTCTAAAAACAAGTAGGCTAAAGGTTATGTCCACATTTAGGAAACATCCTACTTCTTTATGTATATTTTTCAATATAATCTTTTTAATGTTCTAAGCATATTTTGCATTTTCTTCTGTCTCTAACCTGTTTTATAAATTCTAGGCCTTAAAATTCTCATTTGATTGCAAGTCTAAAAGAGGCTGGTAGCTGTTTCTTGCTCACTGTTACATAATTTTGTAAATAGTGAAAAAACTGGTGGTGGCGGTGTTTTAAGTATCTTCACTGCTGCTCTTTGCTTTAATGTAAATTACTGCTGTTCAAGGGACTTTTTAATTGCTGTTATAACTGATATATGGCTATTACTGCTTCTCTTTAGAAAAATAAGTAGAATCAGGCCCTCTTCTGTAAATAAAACCTCTAATAGTCCAGCTTCTGCTGTTAGGTACATTGCTGCATAGATCTGGAGCAACTTCACTTAGACTGCCCAGGATTTACTTGAAGTAGCTGTGAACAGAATTACTAACTCCCATCTCGCAGCCCATCTATTTGTAAATGCCACACAGTTAAGTTTTTTAAGTAGTTTTCAGGTAAAATGCAAAGTTTTCCTCTACAAACTTGAATCTTAAACCTTGAAAAGTGTTACCTATGTACAATTTTCTAAAAGGAAGGGAAAAGAGAGAAAGGAAGGGAAGAAAGGGAAGGAAAAGGGAAGAAAAAAGGAAAAAAAAGGTAAATATAGAACATCCAGTATTTAGAATTTTGGGGAAATTTCATTATTTTTAATAAATCTTCAATGGCTTGAGAGTTGAACAATGCCTTATCTTTTGAATACTTGTGATAGTGGATTGGGGCCTTAACTGGTAAAACTAATTCTAAATTCATTTTAAACTGAAATTGTTATCTGGATTTTCATTAGAGGGGAATATAGAATTGAATTATCTATATACATAGATCTATATATATAATCTATATTTAGTTACAAATATTATGCTGGAGTAATAAATAATTTGAATTACAGAGATATAATTTAATGTGAATATTTTATGAACATTAGGTAAATAATATCAAACCACAAGCAAGTGATTTGAAGCTGGGAATATTTAAAAGTCTAGATTTCTGTAGCAGAGGATCTACCTAGACTGCTTTTTGTAATGATATTGGTCTCCTCTAACACAGCTCTTTTCCTCTTGTCTGGAGGTGTTCACCATTTCACCCACAGGCATTTGAGTGCAACTCAAAGTGTACAAATGTTAAAGCCTTAAAAGCACCTACTTTGCTTTAAGAAACTTTTAATGAGCCTTAAGAGCACCTGTTTTGCAAGCAAATAGTGATATTGGTCCTTCTGGTGCTAGAAATGTGAGAGGTGAAATGCATTCTTCATTACCTCTGTATTTCATCCCTAATGTCTCTTCCTTTTCCTGCGGACAGTATAATCACACAGCCCACACAGAAGAAAAAGTTGAAATTCATCATCTCAGGAATGGGATGGGATAAACCTCCTCTCCAAGTCATTCTGCAGAAGGCTCTGAAGAGGCCTGTGTGCACGTGGAGTCATGCCCTGGCCTCTGACCTCAGCGTCACAGCAGCGGGCACCCTAAGCAGCGTAAAATACTCATCTCTTCTTCAAGGAAGACGCACATTCAAAGCTCTCTAACTTTTTCAACCTTTCCTTCGTACTATCATATAATGAAGACCTTTTTTTTTTTACTCTGATCACAAAAAGTCTTTATTTTTTCATAATTAATATTGTTCCTTAGTAGTTCTCAAAATGAGAACTGAGACCCTTTCTTACTCATGTCTCAAGTTCTCTTTGTCTCCTCAGTGAATCTCCTTGAACTGCAAGGTAAACAATATTTTGAAGAAACTCCATCTTAAGTCAAATTGAAACTGAAACAAATTTAATCTGATATTTAAATTAGAAGGTCAAAAAGGAAAACAGGTGTCGGCTGTCTTTGAGGCCTGCCTGGGATGCTTCTCCATCCTCCTCTCCCATTGACCTGTGAAGGCTGGGCCTCAGATGTCAGGGCAAGCTCTGAGTGTAGTACTTCAAATGCTCGTAATGCAGGACAAGTTTTTCTTGACTCAAGTAATGTATGCAGTCCAGTTTCCTTCAAGGATTGCCCATATGAGAAGGAGTTCATATGAAAGGCCTCAATGGAAAAGGTAACTAACAGGCAACAATATTCATTCCTCCTGGTCCAAACAGAGGCATACCACTCTGCAAGCCTTTCATGGCTAAAACTGCAAATCCACTTTCAATGGGCTGTGACCCAAATGATTTAAACTAGGTTAATTTCTGTTATTCTTGCTAACAGTGTGTGTGGGCAGTGTAGAAATCCACAAATGCATGTGGTTGAGATAAAGTTTTAGTTCGGGCTTGAAGCTACAGCTTAGCTCTCAGTGTTAAAAAGTTATTTATGTATTGCATGGGCCCAGTCTAGACTGACAAATTACAGCACTGTAATGAGAATTTGCGCGACTTAAAACACTAAGCAAATGTCTTTATTCTACCCGTGTATGTAAGTGGCACCGATGTCAAGGGAATTGTGCACGTGTATCCGAAGACCAGACAACCGACTGCTTGTGTAGCCAGACTGAACAAGCACAAACTGGACAAAGAAAATCCCTGAAAAGCAGGGGTATGCAAACTAGATGGCATTTGCACAACTTTTTGTCTGGTAATTTCAAATCTATGGGCTGTTTTGTTTTTAAAATGAGATTCAGTTTTCCTACAAATACTGATTCCTAGTGAAAAAGGGAACTGAAGCCTTAAATCAGACACAAAAGAAATCTGGCTTGCATTTTTTCCCCCAAGGTTTTTCCAATTGTGCCTTTCTTTTTTCCCACTCCCACTGTATTTGTTTCTTTTTGTCTGCTGTTCTGTCTTTTTTATGCTTTTTCATCAGTCTTCCCTAAGAACATTGTAACATAAAAACCTTCACAGTTGAATCATATTTTCAAACTATGATGTTTAAATGAGATTTATATTAGGCGAAATGAATTTGCCTGTCACTAAATCTGTTAAGTTTTAAACAGAAAAGTAAACTGATTTTTTTTTTTTTCCCTGCCAGTGATTTAGATTACGATTTAGATTGCATTGTCCAATTGCTGTTATGGTATTGTGGAAATTTTTAACAAACCATCTTAATGTTGTGTTTATGTGCAAATATACCTAGACTGCTAATTCTTAGCAGCTGTTGTTGAGAAACATTCCTTCAGTACCACAGCAAGACCTGCTGTAAAATCTCTAAAGAATGCACAGGAATAGCAAACCAGCACAGAGCACACAGTTCTCTTTTGTCTTTGGTAGTCTGTCACATAAAAACCTAGCTAACTCCTGAATTGACTATAAATGATATCTGATATGTAAATATCATTCTGCTCAGCTACAGGAACTAACACAGTTCCTATTGCTGTTTAATTTTGTTAGCCCTTTCTGAAAGAAAAAAGACAGACAGAAAGAAATATCCTGACCTTAGGGACCTTCAGGAGGTGTAGGAGAGGGAGAAGAGCAGTGTTGAAGTTTATTAAATTGTTCCATTAACGTGTGCTGATTTTGTTTCCACTCTTGAACTCTAGAGCGTCTTCACAAATGTAAACCTCATGACCAAAACAAAACTACTGATAAAGTAATCAGTGTCTTTAGTATGATTTGTATAATGTTCTATTGACATACACTCAAGAGCTACTCTGTTCTCTTGTCAATTGTTGACATATTATTTTGTAAAATTTAAGATGGGCTTCTGATTACTGCTTAATGTTGCAATATATTGGGCCAAACATTTGCTACTGACAGTCAAATACTTTTCTGAGAGAGAGAAAAAGAGCAAGGGAGATAGTGAGAGTTCAAGGGGGAGAGATATGCCCTTCTAGCAGGACTGTTTCTGCAGCTGTTGTGTACATTAATCCAGAGAGCAGATCTCCCAGCACTAAATATAGCCAGTGGGGTCATTTTACACGACAAAATAAATAAATAAATAAATAGAAAGTATTTAACTATGGGGTCACATTAAATTAGGTTTGATTTTGCTTAAGAAGGAAATCCAAATTATGGCATCTTGGTTTAAGGGTGAATACCAGAATGTAAATATTTCAGAATGTGGAGGGAGAATAAGCGGGAAGAATACAGTCCCAGCAAGGAACTTTTCAGGTCGTTACAATCTTCTGTTGACTCTTTGGAGGAGTCAGACTGGCTCTGAGGGATTTTGAGAAGCCCACCATGCTATTCAAGCCCTTTATAATGCTGCAGAACATTGTTTCTCTTTCACTGCAATACACATGCCTCAGCATAATTTAAGTCAGTCCGTTTAAAAACGATTTGTTCCCTGTATATGTCTTATCAGCAATAATTAGCATTCAAATATACATGCTCACCAAACCCTTCTGCACCTGTGCTGCAAAATCAAAATGTAGACCGATCTAAAGTTGAGGGATTACCTTTTTTAATTCCTCCAGATGTTGCTGCCCAACCCTGGCAGTTGGTAGCGATGACAATTATCCAGAAGTGTGAGATTAAAGTTAAGGAAGTGAGGGTATTCTTCGAGTCCTCAGGAACAGAAACAGCTAGGAGTCCATACAGTGAAGGAAGTTAACCTTCGTTATTACGAGGATGGCTGTAAGAAGCTGGACAACCTGTCACCACCGGAGCAATAGCATTTGTCAGTTTGCAGGTCCCAAGTTATTTTGAGCAGCGTAAACCATGTGCCCGCGGAGCATTCCACCTCATTGGACAGGGAATCCACTGCTCTGACAGCACCTATGGGCACCGAGCGCCTTCTCCTTACTCATGAAACGTCCCCTATAGATGCTTATGCGGGTTTTGCTGATTCATCCAACAGGCACTGTAGTGGCATTGTATTACTCTTGTCAGCCGGTTTAGACTTCAGCCTTTTAAAATTACTAGTTATTGCTATTGTCTTTATGTTTTGATCAGAACTTGAAGATTACAGTCACTGGGAAACCCATCAGCTGGTAACAGTGTAAAAGTTTTGCAACTCCAGAGGCAAACTCAGCAAACGCGTGTGATTTAATAGTAAAATATTTCTGACTTCTTTGAAGTGTTTGATTTAATAAACACAGTGCAACAATGCAGAAATCCTTAAGGATGGCCTGTAACTACAAATCCTCAAAAAACTAGAACTTCTAAACTTGTTACCGAATGCACAGAAATAAACTGTTGGGGTAAAAGTAATTAAAAGAGGCAAGTGAAACTTAGCTGTAAGTAAAACTGAGATATAAACAGGTGGAATAATTTCCAAGTATTTTAAGCAGTACACAGAGAAACCCTGTTACTATATAGAATTTCATTTTGTAAAACTGAGCTACTGGTTAAACCCTTGAGTGACTAAAACCTACCATATCACTTGGAAAATGTAGAGACTAGATTTTCTTTTCTACTCATCCTAGACACCAGCAACAGAAAAAAATCTGTAATGTGAAACAGTTCAGCTTACCAAAAATGCTGCTTGATTGTTGATATATTATTTTATTAAAAATGCTCATCACAATTCCAGTTTTAAAAGATTATTAAAATTGTATGCATTTATTATGGGGAATTGATATATAGCTCTTTCTACAGCTAATGATGTAATTAGTTGGCCTTTTGACCTTCTCCCAGTTCTCTCAAAATGTTATCAAGTGAGTGTCTTTGCTAGAAAAGAGGTTCTACTGTGGGATGTAGTTCTTCAGAAAGATGTTTTATGAGGCATAACAGTGTGAAAAATCAGAGGGAAAGGCAATTCTTTTACGAAAAATTTCCTGATGCATTGGAGGTAGGTGGTTTTTTTGTTTCTGTCTCTTTTTGTAAAATAAAATAAAATTGTCAGAATAGCTTGTGAATCAGCCTGTCCTATGTTTCAGATAAGCATCTGTCATCTGAAAGGGTCTGGTTATATTCGGGTATCTTTGCCTACAAGAGTAGCTTGCGATACTTCCTCACATGGCAGTGTCTCTGGTAATGAAAGCTCGTTCTAAAGTCCTCTTGCTTTTGTTCTGTCATTATTTCAGAAGAACATAACAGCACTCAGTGTGTTTATTCTGGGGTGTTAGAAAGTGCCACCAGTGTCTGCAGGAGAAAGAATTTTCTGGTTTACAGCTCATCAATCTCTTAGATTAATTTTTAAAGCAATAAAAGGAGTTTGCAGTATGATTAAAGATATGGACAACGATGTGCATGTCGCGGTTTGTGATTCTGTACTAAAAGTGCTGGCTGATGGGCAAATACAGATTGCTGTTGCCATGTCTGCCTCTGCAAGGGACAGGCAAGAGTGCTGAGACAGCTCCAGGGAGAGTTGATACATTCTATATATCACATTGGCAAAAAACAAACAAAAAAAGAAAATGATGGTCCAGTATTGCTTCTACATTGCAAAAAGCAAGGAGACTGTAATTCACGCAACAGTGGGCAATTTCCTTGCTCTGAAAGGACACCTAAGTACAACTCGACTATATATTATTGTGAAGAAGGTCTGCATATTCTGAGAATTACAGTTGGGAATGTACAAATGAAGATCCTCCAGGAGCTTTGTGTGGAGACCAGGAACTGATACACAAACGGTAGAAATGACAAATCAGTGTTTGGATTGTCAGCAAACTCATGTCCCCCTGTCTCTCCAAAACTGACAAAGGGGTTCACATCCAAAGGGCTCCAACTGATAGCAAGAAAAGCTGGTATCAGATATGTCGTAATAACTTCTTACTATGCTGTCACAAATGGGTTCGCAAAAGTGTATGTGATCCTTGCCATTAAGGTGATGAAGGTGCTGTACAACGCAATAGAAATTTGCTCTTGATTTAGAGGAACACAGTACATGCTTTTGAAAATCAAATACTTACTGCCTATAAGATATAATTACAGGTTTCACATGGACTTTATTAAAGCCAGTCTACAAAAGAAAAGACATTCAAAAGAAACAGTAATACCATACTAATAATTGCACTCGTGTCTTTACTTTTCATGTGTAAGAAAAAGTTTTGAGTAAAGATACAAAACCCACCTTTTGCATACCAGTTTTATTGGATTTTTTCTGAGCGATGATTGGGAAACACCCAGTATACAGTACAATAGCAGACTCTGTTATTGCCCATAAATATGCTCAATAGCAGCAATAATCATTGTGTTCTTGTGACTACCACATGTGACCTTCAATTATACAGAGCAGGAAGATGGTGTTTATACAGCTATCTCACAAACAGAAAATAAGGAGAGGTGGCGAAAACTGGAAAAGGAGGAAAAAATCTCACCATGTCTAAGCAAGATTTTCTACAAGACCAAGTTTTTGCCTGTGATTGTAATCCAATTCCAAATTACTGTCTAAAATATTAATATTGTCTTTGTAATTGGGTTACTACCCACTGACAATTGGGTTACTACCCACTTTTGGTTTGCATCCCACTAACCACTGGTCTTGCTCATACCAAGGCTGAGCTCATTTCTTTCTAATGTGCAGTACGAAACAGACAGCGAGTTAGATAAGTTTGCACTAATGGGCTGAAGGAGTAACTTCAGAAGAGAGGCTTAGCAGACCTGTAACCATTTTGCTGGTCGAATATGAATGTTGACTCATAAAGTACCCGCTTAGTCTTCTGTTATACTAGCCTAGTTATACTAGCTTATTCCTAGGGCAGTGAATTGCTCCCTATCTGTGCCGCTTTGGACAATAGCAATGATGTCTTTTGTTGAAGCGTCGGTGACTAGTTGCTGCTTGAGGTGTTACATGTAAAGGTCCAGTAATTTGAACAGCAGTGGCAAGCCCTATTTCTCTTTTAGATTATAGACTTCAATGAATTATCTTATGGCCATTATTCTTTTGGTAAGAAAAGTGTTAATAGCAATTCTCTGGATGTTTCTGGTAAAGCTAGTTTAATAGTGATTTGCAAACCTTGTGTAAGATAATATGAGTTGGATATTTTCTATTCATATCATTATGCAGTGCATCTCTTAGCATGATCCTGCCAGGTATTGTGTGATTCTAACTCAGATTCTAATTTTAGAAGTGGAGACATATCAGAAGGATGAAAGAAATGGTAGCTCTTTTCTGTAGAAGGCACAAATAATGTTGAAACATTCCTTCAGTGCTTATTTCTTTTTCACCCAGCCCAAAACAGGCTTTATCATTTAACAGGGCATGTGAGGATTGCCTGAGTGTTACTACAGAACTTTTCAGTCTCATTAATTACTTAGATGAAATGTACTAGTAATTTATGGGGCCTGATGCTGTTTCCAATGAAATCAGTGATTGTTCTGTCACTAACATCAATAGGAGAGGAGTCAGACTTTTCCAAAAAGTTATAACCACAGTAATGAAAGCAGTCTTTCAGTCATCCACACAGAGTCACAATCTCTTGTACTGTCCTCATCCAGTTTCATCCAATATTCCATCTATTTACTTTTCAAAATTAATCAATAGGTAGAAATATACCGGTATTTTGCTTTTTTGCAGTAGAAATGGTACAGCTGGAGAATTCTATAAAACACAGAGATAATCCCCAGAACATGAAATAATTGATGTTATGGGTGGCAATTGTAAAAGGGGATTTGTAAAATCCCTTTTTTGTAAAAAAATTTTACTCAACTGTAGAAGTGTCAGATTCTTTAAGGTGGATTCCCTGCCTAAAAAACATAGAGGACACTGTGTCCTTATTTTAAATTATGATTTTTTTTTTCCTTGTGCCGTATATCCATTGTACAATACTATCCTGTATAACATAAGCCTTTCAAAGAACTTGGTCAACTTGCAAAGATGCCTGTAATACAAAAGAGTTAGCAAGAAGTGTCTGTTCACAACCATTTTACTGTTCCCTGTATAGTTAATATTTTATTACATTCTCCTACATTCTTCCTTTTGTAAGGGTAATTCTTGTTTTAAGTTGGGATATCTAAATAACATTCTGCAAGCAGCTGGGTTCTTTAATTTGCTAGCATTCAAATTTTAAGTGGATAGTTCCCTTTGTGGTTCAAATACAAAGTGCATGAGGTCTACCTGGAAGTGCTCACATGATTGAGTAGGATCTCCTTGAAGTTACCACCATCTCTGGGTGCAGGGTTTGGCTCACATCAGCCTTCTTTCTGGGGTCAGCGCTACCAGACTTCAATGATTTGTAGAGCACACAGCAAATATTGATATACAGAGACTGCAGTTGCCCAAAGAAGCAAAAGTTTGATGCAACCTGTTATATAAGATTGTTTTTAAAAATCATTAAAAAATAAAATACAGCTAAAATGGAGATAATACTAATGAGGACTCCTATCTGTAAAATCCAATGACTTGGTGGAGACTATGTCTGGTAATCAACAGAAACATAAGATCAGAAATCAATGGATTAAAATTAATAACCCAGAAACTGGGTTTGATTACTGAACAAAATATCAAGGGGAAGTGCTGCTCCATTCATGACTTTCTTTGGGCAAGTGAAGCAGGAGGAAGCTTGATTTGACACTGATGCCAAAAAAACAGCTTGATTGAAAGGTGTGAGATTTACAGTCAGGGTTACTACTCCCAACATTATCAGAGACTACAGGATCCATTCTGACACTGTAGGATTTCACTGTCCTGATTGCGTGGCATGACTAGTCCGAAACAGACCATAAAAGGGGATCTGATAATTCCAGTTCTACTGTCTTCACCTAATTTGGGACACTCCGTGATGTGTGAGATTTGCATTCCTACTATGACCCTCTCCTTCCCTGTCTTCTTTTATTTCCTCACTTTATTTCTTGTCTTTCATGTCTTTCCTTCTCTTGTTTTTAATAAGAACCTGGCTTAGCAGACAAGACTAATTTTGCTGTGTTGTTTCAGGTCTCCAACTAAGAGAGCACCGGTTGGCTCCAACTCAGTCTGATGCTGGTACAGGTTTGCCAGATCTTGCTGAAGCTGATACAACGATGGACTTGTTTTCCTCAGAGTATGTGTAAGAGAGGGCACTAAGCCAAACATTGTGTTTGTATTTTTGCTCTTCTTTTCTGGGTTTTGCTCTCCCCTTTTTCGTGGCTTGTCTAATTTGTTCTTCAGATAAAACAGGATTAGACCCTAGCAGCTACAGGTCCTACAGGTCTATCCATTTCAGTTGGCTTCTTTACCTTTCTTCAGAACATATATCTCCAAAACATCTAAAACGGATGTTTATAGCCATGATTAATACCAACTGAACAGATTGTCAGAGGGACTGGTACAAAGAGTGGAGGTATTTCGTTTCCTAAATCTAAAGGAAAAGGAAATACAGGAATGTTACTAAAGTGAAAGCCATATTATATACTTTATATTTTGATTATTTGAACTTTTTTGCCTTTTATTTGTATTGTGATAAAAGTTTTTTTTTTTCTTCATGGTAGCTATTTCTATGGTTGATATTAAGCAGACCTGACATCTACACTGTCTGCTTTTGTTAACCGCTTACTGTTGTCCAGAGACAGGGTCATATACATGAATGCTTTTGACTTGGGGTTGAGATTAACACAACAACACATTATGGATTATATTTTTAAAAGTGGATTAAGAGTCAGTCTAGTGAGGCATATTTTGTAACCACATGGTCTTTGTTTCCAATTACACATTCGTCAAACAGAGATTTACAGTGCAGTCCTTACTCTTACCACTCAGATGGCATTGCACATCTAGAACAGAGAGCAGAATTTCATCCAGGCTACTTACAAAGAAATTCCAAAATCCTTAAAGAACTGAGAGACTTCACTGAGAGTCCATCTGTAAGTGCTCTTAACATAGAAGAACAAAATAAGTGTGGCTATTATTTGTGGAAACCTGATTAATGTGAGTTGCACAGTAATGAGGAAAATATACTCAGAGGTTCTTGCCTTCTGTCTGAACTAAGAATGTATATACAATTTATGTAAAATATAGATATCTTCAGTGTCTTTTTTCTAATTAGGTATAGTGGCTTTCCAGAGTATTTCTTTGTTTTATATTAGAGGCCCTGAGGCCTATAGCAAATTAAACACAAAGGGCCAGGCAGCTGGCAGGAGCCTGAGGCAACTCAGTCTAACGGTAGTGTAGATCAGGACCTTTAGGATTTTACAGTAACCCAAAACCAGAATGAATGGCTGGTGTTTTGAGCATCAGAGGCTTTGGCGCCTCTTTTAGACAACTAGAACTGTAGAGAAAATCAGCTCTAGTCAGGTGTTTAATAGGACAAAACGTTCAATCACTTAGTTGCCAAAATTGTATTTCATGAGATATTCCCCTAATTAGAATGTCTTAAAGGATTGTTGCTAGAAGAGAATAAGGAGAGGGCATTCATGGATAGTCTACAGTTTAAAAATAATTTCTTGAGACCTCTTGCTTTCCAAGCACACTCAGATAAAAGTTTCAGTGGTTTATCAGCAGTGTGCATGGCAGTCAGCTCATCTCTGAACCTGTGGTCATCGGATCACCTCAGCTAGGTTTGGAGGACAACAACATGATTGTTCAGTGAGGTGACTAGAGGAACTAATTAAAGATGAGAGCTTGACGTGCATAAATTAGGTAGCAAGAGAGCATAGTTTGCTAAAACACAACAGAAGCAAACTCCATGGAAAGGAGAGACTGTGTATAGTGTATTACAATGATGCAACAGGATGAACTGAGAAATGGTCAGTCTGAAGGGCCACAGCTGGGGAAGAGAGATTATATCCATACTTACATGGAACCTATCATCTCGACACATGGTGGCAGCAGAAAGCATGGCCTGTGGGGTTAGGGGAGTCGTGTGGTCTGGTTATAGCTAGGAGAATGAGTACCAGCTGCTATTACTTGACCCTTGTGCATAGCGTGCATTGACTCTGCCCAGCTCTCTGATTGTACAGACAAGTTCTATGGCTTCTAAAATTTTCCTCCTTTGTATTAAAACAGTGCCATTTTGTAATGAAAACCTAACTAGGATATCATTCCCAAACTCTGAATCTCATTAGGTGACTGTTTTACAGCACTTAGTGTGCCACCTTTTTATGCACACTTGAGATCAGTTTACCAGCCCCTCCCAATGATTCTGGCACTCTTTC
>NW_009201166.1:115168-125033 GCF_000690835.1 Fulmarus glacialis
CTGCCTCATCTGTCTGGAACGCCTTCCCTCAGGCCACTGAGTCACCTTCTCACTTTAAATGTTGCTTTTTTCATTGTAATTTTAAACTGACTTGCATTATACCATAGTCTGTAAAAATTTATATGAAGATGCACTACAAAATTTGTATCTATAGATTCTGATGAAGCTTCAAAAAACCTGGTTTTTTTAGGATACAACTTTATTGACAGAATTAATTTTAAAGTAAGAGTCTTTTTTGTCAAAACACAAGCAAACTTTCAGAAGGGACAGAGATGAGAATTAAAGTAATTTGATAGTACCAGCTTATTAAACACCAGAAGTATCAGAATCACTCTGTCTAGCTAAAGAACAAGTGATATTCAGATACTGTAAGCTCGCTTACCGAAGTAAGGATCATGACCCAGAAAATTACCTCGGAGCAAGAACAGCAGGAGGTACTGGCCATTCTGACTAGATATGCAAATTGTTAACTATGCCAAACGTGACTTTTTCATAACTACATAAGACAGAGAAAGAGAGTGACAAAGAAAGAGAAAGAGAGGAGGATATACCTTTTCTAATAGGAAACTAAATAAGGCCTCTAATTAATTTCAAATAAATTAACTAGTACTCAGAAATGTTTATGACTACTTTCCCAGGCCACATTTAAGCCAGTGGTTCTGCTTATGCAGTTGTCAGTCTCCAGAACCATCTGATTTCCAAACAGTCAAAATATGAATTTACTCAATGGAAGGATTCAAAAAATATATCACAGGATTTAAAATCTATTCTGATCTGATAAACCACACATATTACAAGCCAAGTTTAGACCAACTGGTACATCAGTGACATATAATAATGCCATGTGCTATCACACAAGTTATAAAAAGGAATTTTCTTTCTGCCTAGGGTGCCTTTGAAAATGCTTTTTTAAATGTCTCACTTCTTTTTGCTTTAGAAAAGGAGGAATATTGGAAGACTTCAAACTGTGACACTTAGAAAGAAAATGCAAATATTATGGTAAGTATTTAATCTAATTAGTAAAGGCCTCTTAAAGCACAACAAAACCTTTTTGGCATGCTTAATTGGTGGTGTGGGGCTGTGGAAACTCAGTATTTGAACTAAATTTTAGACATAATGCGCTTAAAGTATATCCTTAATGTTAAATCAGGACAACATATTAAATCAAGAAAACATCTATTTTATAAAGAAATATTTACTGGTTTGGAAATTCAAAGACAGGATATGAAGACCAAGCCTATGTTTTCATTAAATAGTTAAAAAGATATATTTTCAATTTTCTTACATATTTGTTGAAAAGCTACGGGATTACCTGTGTAGATCCAGTTGTATATTCTCAGTTGGGGTGTTTATATAACTTCATATTGGCCAAGATTTTGACATTTGAGTGACTACAGGCTGTCACCTAAATTTTTACTCACCATTTTTTGAAAATCAAAATACATATTTTGAAGAGTCATACTTTAGAAAGTCTCAACCATAATGTTTGTAACCCATGGGTATCACATATGAAAACTATTCCTCCTGTATAGAGTGGATTTGTTTTGTGGTGTATTGAGCTGTTGAATAGGATTTAAGGTGTTTGAGTGAATAGAGAAGTTTAAGTGTGGGCTGGAGCAGGAAGGAGAGCCAGTACTGCTGGTATCATGCTGTGATGGATAGAGTTTACGTGGAATGCATTTCAGTTTGCTGACTGCGCTGCATGAAAGGAGTATAAACATGTATTTTTTCATACTCAGTTGTGGGTTTTTGAGCTGTGCGATAAACCCATCAAGACTCAGCTAATTTAAATTGGTATCAATTCTATTGACTTCCATTGAGGAACAATTTATCCATCTGAGGGTTTGACCTAGAGGAAAGGGAAACAGGGAGAATGATGGCTTTGATTTATTGGCCAGGGAGGGCCAAGAGAAAGAACTCAGTGGGAAGAACTTCCAGAGTTCTCCCAGCTTTAGGCAAGATAATAAAGTTTAAAATCCAAGAACCAATGAGTAATTTGATTCCCAAAAATGAGGCCTCTAATAACAGTCTCCACCTTGCAGATATAGCTACTTTCTGTGCTCTCCCGTGGGCTGCTTTTGATTGTGTTATTGAAACTATTAAGGAGGGATAACAGTGCTCCAAGCAGTATTGTTCCCTTTCCTGGTTTTGAAAAACTTAGGAAAGAAACTCCTTACATACTGTATGCTTCCTAATCCCGAAATACTTGCTTTCTGTTTATGTGGAGCAAGAGAAAACCTTTGGTTCTTTTACAGAGATGAGAAGAGCTCTCTGGTCTAGATACTGAGATGCAGGATTTGATGCAGCCAAATGTTTACATCAGAAAATATGTGATGATGAATATATTATTAGTTTCCTGTTTTATTCTTTTTATGTTGATCACTATATGTCCAAAGAAATTATGGCAGAGGCAAGCATGGTATTTGAATCTTTAATTTCTCAAATATTAAAAAAATTATAAGTTTCCTGAAATACAGCTATAAACATAAATTTATTTGGTAATTCTTGAGCTTTTAAATCTCACTTCAAAATATGTAAATTTAAACTGTATTTTAAAGAACATTTTAATTCTACTTGTCAAATGGTATTTCTTTTAACTTGCTGTGGTTTTGTAAGAAAACATTAGGAAAACTAATATAATAACAGTATCTGTTTTGTTGTTACTTGGGCAAATAGCGAGTTCTGTATCCAGTCAAAATTAGCTGTAAAACTAATGGTGTAGGAACTTTTAAAGTGAAGACTTTAAAATTGTATGTATTGCTATTAACTATTCTAAACTAAATCTTAGCCAAAAGATAATAATTTTCATAAATTTGACTTGAAAATGTGCAGACACTGTAATCCCAAATACTAGATTCTTAAGAGATCATTGCTGATATAACTCACTGGAAATTGTGACTATTTGTAATGGTTATAAACAACATGCTTCTAGGTTCATGTCTGTTACAATCCTGCAGGGAAGCCAGTAGGGATTATTACAGTTATGAACAGACTATTTTAATGCTTATGGTTATTATAAACTCAGAAGATAACCCAAACAGGTTTATAATGGTGATGAACTATTTAGAGGCTCAAACTTGAACAAGAGGTCAGGAAAAATTATAAAGATCACATGTCATTTGCCTCTCAGGAAAAGTGATTTTTAATCCTAATGCTGTTTATTACAAAGCAACCACTTGGCCATAAGGATAAATAAGCATTATTTTCATTCATTTTATTAAAAAAAAAAAGTTATACTCAAAGGAATTTAATTTGTAATATTTATACCGCCTGTCAAAGAGCCAGTTTGCCTGGCTGAGTTTACTACAAGCTTATAAGCATACAATATTGTTTGTATTGAATTGTTCGTATTTGCAAAAGTTTTATCACATTGGACACTATTTTTTTACAAGTCTATTGGCTAAAAAGTGTTGCGGAAGTGTTTTCTGATGAAATTGGAGTTTCAAGCTGACTTTCCTGCTGGTAATCTGTCTGGTTTTGGATGTCTCCACTGGTTCATGGGGTGAACAGAAGCTGCTATGTCTCAGTTGGATACTGTAGAAATCCTGTGTCTTTTTCTGAGACAGTCTCAGGAACAACCTCTCTTGAATCTCCAGGGTTCCAAGCCCTAGGACTACTCTCAAATTTATGTCTATGTATGTGTAAGAGTAATTTTGCTGCTCTAAAACCTTGCCTAGAAGCTGGAAATAGCCCTTTATTGTTCTTTTATGAAAGTAAATATATGTGTGTTAAGTGGGAACTATCCAGTGCCCCTCAAATGATCATTTCTGATTGGGATCAGTGATCGTATTTAGTGGTGTGCTAGTGGCTTGCTGACATTGATGACAAGAAAGCCTTCATCAGTCAGACATGGGTGATGAATCACTGCTACCTCCCTCCCTATCCAAGAAAAAAAAGCCAGCTAAATGCAATGGAGGTTTGGCACAAGTGGCTACTCTGCTGTTTCTGCTTCCAAATGATATATAGTTGCTTTGGCCTCCCCTTTACAAGCTTGAAGTTTTAAATTGAAACAGTTTTTTGTATGCTGGTAGACTAAAAAAACAAAGAAACATTATCCCACAAACATTATCCCAAGATTTTCTGGAGAGGAATAAGAGCCTCTAAATCACTCATATTAAAAAATGAACAAGATTGTCAGCATTTTGCACAACTCCAGTGTCAGTAAACAGAAACGAAATATTACAAGTTTGTGGCAGTTTTTCTTTCCTAAGTGGGAGCTTAGTAAATATTGGGATAGGAGATCTCTGGGAACACGAAGAGTCAATAGGTTTCTCTACACACAAATTGCGCAGTGGGTAGCAGCAGCGATTCCATTTTTCACACAGTTATGAGGATTTGATTGCTCATCTCATACAGCTTACTTTCCTTCTGTCTCCAAAATCAAATAAAAATTTTTGGAAATCTTACTCTAATGCTAAGCTTGAGACATCATACGAAATTCAGAGTTACAGTCCTCCAAGGACTCCAAGCTCTGACTGCTCACATATAATTTCTGTGGAGCCCCTTAACAACCTCTGGAAGGGAAATCTCATTTTCCATC
This sequence comes from Fulmarus glacialis, assembly GCF_000690835.1. NCBI lineage: Eukaryota > Metazoa > Chordata > Aves > Procellariiformes > Procellariidae > Fulmarus > Fulmarus glacialis. The sequence continues at coordinate 119,709 of NW_009201166.1, forward strand.
TGTCCAAGAGTTTCCATCCACTGTGAATATTTAATCTACTTTTTGAACAGGGATGTCCTGCACTATAGTTGATATAAATGGCAAGATTCATTACCGCTTTGACACCACGTTTTAGTCCATGCTGTACCAAGTATCTATCAGTTGCTAACTGCACCAAAATAGATCTCACAGTATCATGCCCCTCTGGGTTTCAGTAATACATGTGAAATCATGAGTCTTTTCCTGAATTAAATCACAAAAGCTGCAGAGTACTGTCCAACCATCTTTACTAAACAGAAATATCTTTGTTGCAAAATAGTCCCGTATTTTTGAGCGATAACTAATAGCAGAAACAGCTGGATGTAATTTGAACATACTGGTCACAGTTTATGCCCCAGAGTTATTATTTTCTTGCCAGCTATTCTTTGCAGAGTCCTACCATAGGAATAGAGAAAACAGCATGTCCTGACAATTGGTTAGGCACAGGGCCACAGGCTATTACACCTAGCTGATGGCGGAGTCCTGTGCTTCCTAGAGACGCATGCTGTGTCTTCTCTCCTAGCAATCAGCCCTAACATCCATTTCATGTCATGCCTGTTGTGCCCCCTGATATTCAAATGTTTCCTTACAGTTCCTTTTTTCTCCTCATCTGCAAGTGTTATTCTGGTATAGGACCTTTTCCTTCACTATTTCTGTTCCTGTACCCAAACACATCCATGCCTATCTTCCTACTGCCTGGAATTTTTTTTCTCTCAAACCTTACTCCTTGTAAAGCCAAAGACTTTATCACCCAAGAAATGGGGCAGAGAGAGGGCTGAATATCAGGAAAAATTTAGTCTGGCTCAACAAAGAGGGGGCTTTATTGTGGTATTTCTGGTTTCCGTACCAGCACTATTTTTTCTTCCATTCCCAGTTCTGTTCCATTAACAACAAACTTAATTCTGTGAATTAAATGCCAGCTCCCACCACACCTCTAAGAAAAGAGACCATCCGTGTCATTTTCAAAGTTAGTTTTCCCCTGCGCTGTCTCCCAAGCCCCCTGGGAGAACAGATCCCTCCACCCCACCTCTGTTTACACGAGCACCTTTCTTCTTTCACAATCAGGTCACTCTGTGCTTGGGATAAGAAATGACTCTAAACAATCCAACATGGAAATTTGCAAAGAAGCCAAGAGTGCTCACCATGAAGTGTTGTGACCAGCCTGCGTGTGAGCCTCAGTTCTGGTCCTCTCTTGTGCCTCTTTGTTCTCCTCAGTGCAGTCTGCTACCTTTCTGCCTGCTCTTTACGAAATAGTAAGAAGGCTAATTTTAGGGTGCTTCATCATCCTGCCATGCAAAGACACAGTGTCATGTCAGAATCAGCAGCATGTGGCACCACTTGGAGCTGCTATTTTATAAGCTGAGGTTCAGCATGTTCTCAAATTGGTTTCTGCGGGGCAGAACTGGCTCAATTATCGATCTTGTCTTCCTGTAGGGTTGCACTTCAAAAATCAAAGATCAGTTTCAGCCTGACCAAAAGCCCAGTTTAATGACATGGGAACTGGTGTCTCAGCATCCAACACTTAAGCCAAAAAACCCAAAAGATCACATGGGAGTTGCCTGGTGTTCAGTTAGCACCTGGCCTGCTGATCTATCAGTTAGCACCTGGCCTGCTGATCTATTTATAACAGAAAAATTAATGTAATAGTGCGAAACATCATTGCAATAGGAAGAGAATGTGCCACATGTGGGAAGGGGCTGCACTCCCAGCCCTCTGTGTGGGATGCTCGAAAATGTTCAGCATCTTCAGCCCCAACCTGAAGGTGCCTGGGCACTTGTGTGGCCTCTGCCTTACTGCCAGGATATGGGGTAGCTGCTCCGAGTGCCAGCTGCAATTTGTGTGGCCTTGGGGATATTGGATCCACACAGGAGTTTGTGAGGACCAGAGCTTCATACCTAATGCAGAGGCCAGCTTGTTTCCTGCATTGTAGTCTTCCTGTCCAGGATTGATCATTGTCCTTCATTGCATTTCCATTTTCTTTACATCTATCATCCCATGAATTTCATTCTTTTGGCTATTTCAGCTCTATTTTGTGTCCTGAGAGGATGAGGGGAATGGGGTGTTGAAGGATTTTGTTCTTGCTTATCTTATTTGAAGGTATGACTCCTCAGCTTATCCTTAAACAGCTCCCTTAATTAGGTGCCTCGAGTTAGACACAGAACTTGCAATATTCTACATTTAGTATTTATACAGTGATTTACCTTCACAAACAGGTCAAAAACTGTTCATTTTTTTTCACCATATTGCCATCAGTTAATAATTAATTGGTCTTACTGGTAAGCGCATTTGCATTTGAACTAACCAGAATCATTACAGCGAGCAGGATGGGCAGGCAGAGAACTAAAATATGCTCAGCTAATAAGTAGCAGAGCATATAAAACATGTACTCTGTGTGTATGTGTGAGTTATGTCTGTCTGTCTACATAGGCATTTTCATTAATTACTAACATCCAAATATTGATACTGTGAAGAATATAAGGATAAAATGTAAAACTGAAATGGCATAAAAGGGTCTGACCGTACCTTGTTTGTAAGGCTATTTGCATTCTAAAGCCTTTCCTTTGTCTTAATCAAGAATATTCTACACAAAGGCTTCACACAAAGGTTAGTAATTTCTCACAGCAAAATGCTGACATCTCTAATTTCATGTTATCAGCTGTTCTGGACACCCATTTCTATTTTCCGTAGTCTGTGACACATCACAGTATAAAACAAAGGGGTTTGAAATGAGGAGTTAATGTTTATAAAGTATGTGCTGACTGTTGCCAGGAGAAAATGGAGACAGAGAGCAGAGTCCATAGCTGTTATTAGCTATACAGAAAGTTTTGTGCCATAACACTGTAGCCTTCTAAAACACGTATATGAACTGAAAGATGTTTTCCAGTAATAAAGCATAAAGTATATGTTAGTTAACAGTATATATGATTTTTTTTATTTTTGTATTATCTGAATGGGTAATTAACTGGGGTACAATTTAAAAAACACAATTGTGCTGACAGCAGTAGTCAAGCATTGCTATTTTAATAATGGCAGGGCAACTGAAAATAGTTTCCTGCTTGTTGTGACCGTCAATAAGAAGGCTGTGCAATTGTAATAGGAAACCCTCTGTGCTAAGGCATTTGGAATAAATCCCTTCCCTGAAGTTAACCAGATTTACATTTCTTGTTTTCACTGGATTTTGCATCACTGCAAAATACTGGGGTTTTTTGCAAGTACTAGAATGGACATTGGGAATTTTGAGGTGCAAGCATGCTCACCCGCGGTTCTCTTGACCACATTTTGGCAGATTTGATGCCAGTGGATGCAGAATTGGTTGTACTGAGTGGCCGGGAGTCCAAGCAGTGATGTGGCATCAGAGTAAGTGCTCCCTTCCCCCCACTGCCTGTGTATCTTTAGTGCCATGAAGGAAGGGGCTTTCTCAAGGCATTAAGACAGGCAGGATATGGCTTCTCTCGCACAGAAAAGAAAATTTGCTAAGATAGGTAGTAAGTGGAATAAAAATATGGCTTATACTTCATCTGAGGACATACTTGAATTATTTAACTTACTGATTTTAGGACTAAAATAATTCTTTTTATAAAATAGCTATGTCTATTACACAAGGAAGTTGAGATTTGTGCAACATTGTATGTTGTTTCATGCTTTATGTATTTCTTATTTAATACATTAGGCCTGTTATACTAAAATACTTTTCTATGTAAAAAATGTACTGGGCATATAACGTTCTTTTCAAGTACATGGACATATCCCCACATGCTGGTCAGAGGACACATTGCACAATGAATGACAATATTTAAAATCTACTTCACAGTGTATTTATTCGCAGTTACTACTCTGGTGGTCTCATAAATAAAAGGAAAAGGAAGTTCAGAAGATAATGAATGAAATGTTTTCCTCCATTTGCTACGTGTACCAGCCACTGCTAACCTTCCATTCTTACATGCAGAACGGAAAAAGGCGAATCACTCGTATCTCTCCTTTAAATGACAAACCTGTGTATTTGCTACCCTGAAAAGTGCTGCATCATTTAGCCTTCGTCAGCTATGCAGCGATCTCATTTTCTCTATGTATGAATTTAATACTTCTGGTTTGAATCTTTACTGATAAATTTACAACCACAAATCCTGAAAACTCCTGTATTTAGATACACAAAGGAGTGTTTAATGGCTGGACCAAGACATCCCATTTGTTGGGTTTTTTAAAATGCTTTCCATTACAGGGCAAAACGACACCAAACACAGAACCTTTCTCACCCATAGTTTGCAAAATCACTTGCTGTGATTTTGACCAGTATGCCTGGTCCTGGCCTTTTTTACTTCCTGGCCTACATAAAGGTGGATTGCAGAACTGCTATGGAGAGGCTGCTAAATAGGGAAACCGCGTTTGGACCCAGCCCAGTCCACTTAAATACATTGCAACGGATTTTCCTCCCAGTACTAAACAAAATCCTAGGAAAAAAGCTAAAAAATGTGTCTAGTGTGTAAACGTATCTTTAGTTGCTCCACTAGTGAAAAAAACGTTTCAACACGCCCACCTTGTGTATGCTCTGACAGCGAGAAAAGCTCGTAACCGGAATGCAGGATTCGGAAAGCTGCATTCGCTTCTGCCGGAGGGATACAGCAGAGACCCCCAACCCACCGCTCTCCCTGAGGCGGGGGAGGCGCGAGGGTGGGTGCCTCCGTTGCTGCCGCACGCTGCAGCCAGGCTGGCTGGATCGCCCTCGGGGAGAGGCCGGTTGTGTCAGAAGTTAATGACAGGTAATTGGAGTAAGAAGAACAGTTTGTTCCTGCTTCTCCCCGGCGGACCCAGTGCCTTCCCGCTCACTGATCTCATTCTTTTCGTGGCGTCGGAGATCACGCACATCTCCCTAGATGACGGATGAGGAGTAACAACACGCAGCCAAGTCTCTTAACCACTCTGCACGGAAGGAGAAATATGCCATCACGAAGACCTCAGCAAGCATAGAGGGAGTGATTTGCCTCAGAACATACTCAGTCTTTTTAATTCTTGATTTAAGAACAGTGACGGAATACAAGGATGGTATGTTTGAAAGCTGCTGTATTTTTTTGCGGTGACTTGTTCCCGAGCCAAGAATGCGTGCAGCTGCAGTCACCGCCCCGGAGCGAGCACCTGAGCTAACAGCACGCTCCCGCACCCAGCCCTGCTCTTCCCCAGTGCCGTCCGCCAGGCTCTGGGAGGACGAAGGCATCGCTCCAGCATTCGTCACTTCGTGGTCGTCATCCTCCTAAATTTCTTTTTTGTTGTCAACTTCTCGCTCAGCCTCTTCACAGCCCAACAGCGGCAACC